>NC_143510.1:32918562-33218562 GCF_031878675.1 Megascapheus bottae
CCAGGAGCAAGCGACAGCTGGCCGGGCCGGAGCGAGCGGGGCCAGGGCCGGAGCGAGCGGGGCCGGAGCTAGAAAGAGGGCCTAGCCGGGCCGGAGCGAGCAGGGCCAGAGCGAGCGGGGCCAGAAAGAGAAAGGGGCCAAAAAAAAAAACAAAGAATGCCAGGCTGAAAATCAAAACAACTCTAAGATTTCACCTCACTCCAGTTAGAATGGCCAGGATCAGGAAAACGAATAACAACAGATGCTGGAGGGATGTGGCCAGGAGGAATCACTACTACACTGTTGGTGGGAGTGCAAACTCATTCAGCCACTATGGAAAGCAGTATGGCAGTTCCTCAAAAGACTAAACAGAGCTCCCCTATGACCCAGCAATTCCACTACTTGGCATTTACCCAATCATCCAGAAACAAGGACATACTAAATCCACTAGCACAACAATGTTCATTGCAGCACTATTCACCATAGCAAAGATATGGAACCAACCCCGATGTCCCTCAGTTGATGAGTGGATCAACAAGATGTAGTATCTATACATAATGGAATACTATGCTGCTGTCAGAAAAAATGATATTGCCCCATTTGTAAGGAAATGGAAGGACTTAGAAGCAATCATATTAAGTGAAATAAGCCAGACTCAAAGGAACATAGGCCCAATGGTTTCCCTCATTTGTCCTAATCAGTAGAAACCTTGGGCTCTCCTAGCAGAAATTTACAATAGAGCAAAACCTAGATACATAAGGCCATACAGTATGACGCTAAATGAAAGGACCTCCAGGATATAGAAACAAAAGCCATAGAATGAGTGATTGTTGTCCTTAATGTACTATCTCTCATCTCTTTTGCTGTCCCTTGGTTATCTCATATTGTTACAGCATTTCATCTGATTATCTGATATATTGTATATATGCATATTTGGTTATTTGAATTCAGATAGGGAAGAAAGAAAATCAAGATGAGGGGTGGGGGTTAGGGGAGGAAAATGGGGACCTAGACATGAGAAAGGGTATCAATGTATGTGAAGTAATGCACTTTCTATCTGGTCAATATAATATAACCCTTCTATTAATTACAGTAAAAAATATGAAAAAAAAATGCCAGGCTGAAGTCAGTGGCTGTTGAGTCACCATCACATAGCAAGCAGTCTTAGAATGGAGGTAACAGACAGAAGCAGAGCTGAGAGGTGAAAGAAAGTAGATTTTGATACTTTCTGTTTGATGTGCTTTGCAACCACTCCTGCATCCTTTCCTGAATCCACACCTGAATTTTCAATTTTGTGAGTCAACAATTCCTGTTATAGGACTGAGCCAATCCAAATTGAGTTGCTGTCCACACTTGCTCTCCATGAATAGAAAAATGATAAATCCATTCATTCCTTCCGCAAATATGGTTTTGAGTACCTACCATGTGCCAGGTACTCTGATAGAGTACTAAGAATGCTATAATGTACAAAACAGACACAGAGCCATAGCTGAAGAAAAACATCAGTTGGGTAAATGCATGAAAAATGTTTTAATTGTGACACGAGTGCAAAGAAGGAAAATGTTCAGTACTATGAGGCTATAATAAATCCTTCTTGACTAGACTCTGGACGCAACATGAAATTCTGAAATATCTGAAGGTAAGAGAGAAGGCTCATGCTAGAGAATCTTCAACAGTCACCTCTAGAGAGAGAACAAGACAAGTGTGGGGTCTGGCAGGTAGTGAAGGCAGCGTGATCTGCCTTCCACAACTCTATGGCTTAGACCAGGGATAGAGTAAAAATCAGATTTCTAAGTCTTAGGGAGGAAGGAACATAGCCTACACTGAACCAAAGGTATATGAGGGAGAAAAATCTTTAGCAAACTCAAATCAGGTCAGTTTGTTTCCAACAAATAAACTCCATGAGCATCTACCCACAGTCTTTATTTCTACCAGTAATGGGCAGGGCCAGAGAGATTAAAGAAGAACCATAAGGCACTCAGTGTCCTTAATACGCTCAAGTGTTTTTATGGGAGGAACAAAATGAGAGCAATCCATTTATTCAAGGACACCATTGTATAAAACAGAGAATTCATATTCAAGGATAATGGTCCTCAGGAGAGACAAAATAGATGCCTGACTTTTGAAACAGCATTCCATACCAGGCCATAAACAAAACAAAGCCCACTTTTAACCAATATATGAATGGTACAGATGCTAACGAAAGTGAAAAGAATGGAGGGAATCTTAATTTTGAAAAGTTCTATAAGATCTTCATTTAGGGGAAAGGTGCCAGGCAATGGTGAAAAGCAATTCCAGTTAGGTGTGAGGATTTGGAAGTCAGACAAACTAGTGCCTAAAGCTAGTTCTGCCACTTCCCTCTCCCAGGAAGAGATGTGGCTCAGGGTCTGTACCTTCCCCTTTCTGAGCCCTGGACACTTGTGATGAACAACAGAGATACTAATACTGCCTACCTTGGTGGAATACTGGGACAGAAAATACTAAGTGGAAGAATTTTATTATCTTATATATAGTGAGCTCTCAATACTCTTTGCTAGAATCCTAACTACCATTGTACTAGGCTTTGCTGGAGAGGGAAGATGTAGCTGTATCTCCTAAGCACTACCAATGCCTTAAGAGCTGAATAGGAGTTAACTGGTCTTTTTTTTTGCCAGTCCTGGGCCTTGAACTCAGGGCTCTGTCCCTGAGCCTCTCTATGCTCAAGGGCCACTTTTGGCTCTTTCTGTTTATGGAGTACTGAGGAATCAAATCCAAGGCTTCATGCATGCTAGGCAAAGACTCTACCACTAAGCCACATTACTAGCCCAACCTGCTGCCACTCTTTTGGATATCGGTGCCCTGTGTCTTGTATGTATGTTTATTTGATTTGTGGAAGGGAAGGAGAATTCCAAAATGGTAAGACAAAGGACAAGGAATGAACCAGTGCCCCAGCGATACTCACAAGACACTATATGGAAAATGAGATTTACAACTTGTGGGGGGGGTAGGGGATGTTGGGGGGAGGGAAAATGGGAGAAAACGAGGCACGAGTTAACAACGTTCAACAAGAAATATACTCATTACCTTACTTATGTAATTGTAACCCCTCTGTACATCCCCTTTACAATAAAATAAAATAAAATGAAATAGAAAGGTTAACTTTCTTCAGGTAATTGGCAGGGGGTCTGGCAGTTTGTGGCTTCATTCACAGCTCAGGGGAGGACAATTAGGGAAGTGGCTAACAGACACCAGCCAGCAGTCACATACAGTACAAGCTAGATTAGGCAGCTAGGCTCCCACATGTGAGAAGCAGCAAAAGAGGAGTCGATGCTAACAGTCTATGTCCACATCCCCCCTATTTTATCTTGAGGCAGATATACCCTCAGAATCCCTAGGAGGCTAGCATCCAAGGCTATCTCAAGATCCACATCCAGAGTCTCTGACAGAATAAGTCTGCCAAGGGGTCCAGGAACGGGATGTGGAAGGAATTCAGGAAGCCCAGCATTGGAGAACTCTGCGTCTGAAAGAGTTCATTGTGCCTGCTCCTCCCAAACCAGGACATTCAGGTCAGGCGGTGTCATGCCCTCCACCACCTCAAGATGATTGTCCTGTAGAACTCATATTGTATTAGAGACAGTTTCATCCTGCCTCAGTCAAGAGTTTTGGCTCAGGTATAAAAGTCACTCTAATATCACCTTCAGCCCCATTAAGCTGCATTGAACTGCAGGTTATAGCTTGTGCCCACAGTCCTTCAAAACCCTTGAGCTTCTTACACTGATGAAATCTGTGCCCCAGCTCTCTCCTAATTCATCCTCCACTCCCTCCACATTATTAGACTGTTCCCTAATGACCATCACTGCTCCCCAAGATTACACTCAGACTCCAGGCCCTCAATCACTGTCAAGGAGACAGCAAGTACTCTCTCTGTGATTCAGACCCATGACTCTCACGCAGACTCTCGGGGGCAGAGATGTTAACTACGTAAGTGGTCTTGCTGTATGTGTGACACAGACTCTAAGTCAGAGCTCTCTTCTGGGAGCTCCTGGGATGAACTTTGCTCTCAGCCAGCAGCCTAAGCAGGACTAGTTGGTCCTTATAGTCTGTGAAAATCACCACAGCAAAGGCTAGTAGCATCCACACTGTCAGCTCAATCCAAACAAAGCTATCACTTTCCCCACAGGATCCCAGCAAGTCACTGGAGATGTGTGGGACTCATACCATAGATGAATCAGTTGGCCAAATATCCCTAACAGCTTCCAGAGTCGATGGACACCAAACAAATGTTTAATCTAAGCCAGGGGTTTCTTTTCAGCAGAGGCATGCAGCTCCCAAATTCTTCCCTTTCCTAGTGGAATCCCAACAGTCATTGCTCTTGCCTGCCACCACCATAAACTTTGTTTAGACAAAGGTATGAAGCACTTTACTCATACAGCAAATGAAAGAGACACACTGAAATAAATGCTCCTTACTTTGAGCAGTTAGTTGTATGTGACCCTACAGCCTAGGGAGACATATTATAAAATCTTTAGTTGAAACAATGCACATATCTGGAGCTTATGTAAATATAAACATGAGTACTTTCGTAAAGATTTCCTCAATTATCTGTTGCTGCTGCTTCTGTGATACAGTTTTCGTTCTATCCTTCTTGGGAAAGTACGTTGGGGACCTTCCTTTACTGACTTTTATATTTTTAATATTGATTTCATATAGGCAAGATTTTTAACTATAGTTTAAAAGGCTGGGGCAATGACCTTTGGGTTGGAGGGAGGTGGAGAATCCAAACTTTATTTTCTATACAAAGAAAGATTTGAAGGGAAGTATTGCTGTACAGTGGCAGTTACCTTTGGTGGTTGAGATAGATCTTTTCAGTCAGAATATCTGTGAATCAGAAGGAAAATGAACTGCTTAAAGCTCCATTACCCACCCTCGTTCTTGAACCTGTGTTTAAAACATATTCTCCATCTGTTAAAGACCTTGCATTAACCAGTTCTCTATTGCTGTGACAAAAATACTTGAGGGGGGGAAAATGAATGAAGGAGAGATTTCTTTTTGGCTGTTTCAGAGGTTTCAGACCATGGGGAGTTGGTTCCTTTGTTTTGGGGCCTGTGACAAACAGAGAGCCTCATGGAGTGATGTTCATGATGGGAAAAGCGCTGATGAGGTCATGATAGCTGGGAAGGAATGAGATGAAGAAGGGTCATGGCCCCAATGTCCTCTTAAAGAGAACATCCCCAGGGACCATTTTTCCTTCCGAAATGCCCTCCAAACAGGTTCCTCCAAATAGTGCCATCGGGTGGAGAACCAATCCTTTAACTCATGATCCTTTAGGGGACTTTCCAGATCTAAGTCATAACAATAGCCCATCCGTGAATTCCAGGGGCAAAGCCAGCAATGAAATTAAAAATAAGCAGGTGGCCACAGGGGAAAATCTAGTCTGAGATTTCTCTGTAAACATGCTCAATATAACGATGTGCCCTCAACTTACATTTCTGTGCCATTAATGAAATGTATTCTCCCTTAGTAAGAGTTTTTTTCCCCCCCTATTTTTTTTTTAACAATCCATTCCTGGCTCCTACTTTTTTTTTCTTGGTTAATGGCACATTCAAGATTCATTGTGAAGAGCCTATTTAATTTTCAGTGCTGCAATGATTAAACACATTCAAGTGACAAACATGTCCTGAGCATCTCCTTTGTGAAGAAGATACAGGCTCTACTCACAAAAACACACAATCAAAGAAAGCCATTCCTCTGAAGCCTCCCTCAGTTCTTCTAAAGGGACAACATGTCCTGCACAGTGGTTATCAAATCATTGTTTTGGATATCGTCATTTTCTAAGATATTGTGGCAGCCTCCTTGATTTCTTGTTGCTCTTCTATTCAGGTTACTTCAAGCCAAACAATTCCCAAATTGTAGGCAAAGTTAGTCATGGACATTGAAAACAGAATAATAGAGAAAGGAAAATAAATTAGTGGGCAATTGGTCCCAATTTGCTATACTCTTTCTTTCTCAAGGGACTTCCATTTTCATTTAGAGCTCGCCCAGCTCCTCTTAGCCCTGCAGAGCAGCCCTAGACTCAGCTGAGCCAGTCTATACAGCTTGTGTCCTTCAGATCATGGTTCAAGAACAGGGATGAATTTAAGAAAGGACGCAAGCATGGTTATTCATGAGACTGCACTACAACATTATCAGTGGCTTACACAAGATCAAAATGTACTGATAGCATGTACCACACAAGTTGTATGGCAGCTCGGCGATGTGGAGTCAGCCAAGTTCCTTCTATCTCATTCTGTTCCCCAAACAGTGCTCTTGTCTGCCCAGTGCTCAGTCTCTTTCCTGGCAGATTGATTGCTACTAGTAAAGCCCCATGGTTCTTCTTTACTGCTGAGTCAAACATCAAATTTGCACCCAACACTCTCAATTTTAGCTGGAAGATGGTCACACAATCATGCTTGCTGCAAAGAAGGTAGAAAATATAGTCTTTTCTCAGATATATGTTGTAGTTCAGCTTAAGTTCTGTTACTAGCGGGGAAAAGGAAGAGTATTAGGGGTCAGAGGAGTCTCTCTAGCTCTGCTACCTGCACCTCAGACCACATGTCTGAGACTAGAGGCTAGAAAAGTAGATGCAGTTTGCTAAAGCTGAGATTTGAATAATACCAGCCTCCTTTGTCACTGAAGAAAACTAATCAGACAAAGCTGACACGGAGAGGGTAGCAGAACCAAGTCAACGTCAAAGTACGCAGAGCCAGGCATCAGTGCTCCATGCCTATAGTCTTAGCTATCCAGGAAGCTGAGATCTGGAGATTCACAGCTCAAATACAACCTGGGCAGAAAAGACACCATCTCCAATTAGAATGAGAAAATGCTAGGCTGGAAGCATGATTCAAGTGCCAGAGCACCAGGAATAAGCAAGAAAGCCAAGCAAGAGCCTGATATCCCAAGTTCAAGCCCTGGTGTTGGCATCACTTTAAAGAGGGGTGGAGGATGGAGGGAAGGAAGAAAGAAGGGAGGATGGGACTGAGAGACAGAATGACAGAAACAGAGATAGTGTGAGAGAGAATATTGATATATGGATATATATCATCAGCTTCTAGATCAAACCATATCTGAAGCTTTCCATTTCTGGATTTTTCACTAAGTCAGCCTCTAAATTCTTTGTTTCCAAAGCAGGTTATATTAGGAGTTTCCCACTTTCAATAGAAACATTGCAACTTATTAAGCCAGTAATGAACAAAGAAAAACATTGGCAAAAATGAGCACGAGGGAAACACAGCTGCCAAACAGCCATTGACACAAAATCTTGACAAAAGCCACTTTCAGAGCCTTGAGGAATATAAGCTATTGAACATAGACAAACTAAATCTTGGCAAAAGCAGGGAATGGTCCAAATACCAGCTATTCCCAGAACAGAGACTAGATCACAGAAAAAACAACAGCCAGTATTAAACAGCGAAGAAGCAAAACATTTTAAATATTTTTTTTCCAAAACAGCAAATGTGAAATGAACTTTACTATCACAACGGCCTCCTCTCCACACCCTTCCACAGAACAGAATTTGTTGGGCAGATAATTTCCTGACTATATAAGACTCATTAGATGAGCAATTATTCTAGATCAAAACCTTGGGTGAATGCCCAGGGCTTTGATTCTTTCACAAATCGTGTTGTAATGGTCAATATGAAGCTTTGTAGTCTTCCAAGCATTTAGTTCAAGGCTCCTTCAACTCTTAGCCCTGAGGACAAAAATGAGCAATTCCCACTCTTCTGGACTTCATCATTCTCCAAAATCATCATCAGGAAATGATTAAACAAAATTTAAATACAGATGAAATAGGCACAAGTTTTAAGGAACTACAAAAGGAGTTTATTTTTTTTCCTATAAGATAACTCCAAATTGAGTAAGCTAAGATGTTGGACAGAAATAAAATGGAAATGCTTATGGGATTTTTTTGGAGGGGTCCTAAATAAATTTGTGGTGAAGTTGGAATCAGAATTTAGATTTACTTCTTCTGGGATAGAGTCATCTTTCAAGTAGTAGAACATGTACAAGACTCTAGGTTTGAGACCTAGTAATCCCAAATGAAATATTCAGAGTTACTTGTCTTCGTGTGTGTGTGTGTGCCAGCCAGTACTGTAGCTTGAACATATAGTGTGGCAACTGTCCCTTAGCTTTTTCACTTGATGGTGAAAGTATCACTACTACGTAAGCCATACCTCCACTTTTGGCTTTAGGCTAATTAACTGGAGATAAGAGTCTCATAGGATTGCCCAGGTTGGCTTTAAATCATGATCCTTAGATGTCAGTCTCTTTTTTTTTTTTTTTTGCCAGTCCTGGGCTTGAGCTCAGGGCCTGAGCACTGTCCTTGGACTTTCTCAAGGCTAGAGCTCTACCACTTGAGCCTCAGCACCACTTCTGGCTTTTTTCTACGTATGTGGTACCAAGGAATCAAACCCAGGTCTTCATGCATGCTAGGCAAGCACTTTAACCACTAGGCCAAACTCCCGGCCCAGATATCAATCTCTTAAGTAGCTAAGATCTTCTAGATCCTGGCAAGATCCACTTATTCTAATAGAGATCACATCTATAACTCCTCCCATTTTAGTAAAGTCTATACTAAGGAGACATGCAATAGTGTAATGTGGTTTGTATCAAGAGAAATATGATTTAAAACTGGTATTTTCTTACTGTGATGGGTCATTCAGATTTGAAAACAAAAACTAGACTCCAGTTCCCTAGCACATTGTTGTACATTAAACAAAACAGTTCTAAAATACTGTTCTTGGAATCTGGAGGTGGTAAAGGAAGGAAAGAGCCAAGCATGGTGGCTCAGACCTGTAATCCTAGCTACTCAGGAGACTGAGATCTGAGGATTAGGGTTCAAAGCCAGCCCGGGCACTAAGTCCATGAGACTCTTATCTCCAATTAGCCAATTAATTAATTAATTAAGAAAACAGGAAGTGGGTCTGTGGCTTAAGGGGTAGGGTGGTATCCTTGAGCTGAAGAGCTCAGGGACAGTGCTCAGGCCCAGAGTCCAAGCCCCAAGACAGACAATAAAAAAGAAGGAAAAATCAGAGTCTTAATTATATACACAGAAAATCATGGAGTCAGTGCATAAATTTGAATCTGTGCTCCTTTGAACAATTTCTTGAAAATTATAAGAACATAAAAGTAAAAGAATATGGATCAGTATGGCTTATTTGGGGGATTGACTTAAACACATACACATATACACACAAAAGGACAACTTTGAAGATGAGTTTTTGAAGTTGAGAAGGGACTGACAGTGAACAAACTAATTGGAACACATAAATTTTCAAAAGAAGAGAAGTTAAATTGCTAGAGCTCTAAAACTTTCAGAAGGCAAAAGTCTTGGAACATAGAAGCGTATTGATATTTTTGCATAGCCATAGATAGTCAAAGATGGGACTCACAAAGAAAAAAAAATGACTCCGCTTTCCCACACTGAGGGTAGGAGCAGAAAGAGAAGCAGAACACTAGAAGTCATCATAGTAGTTCGCATTTAGCTCCAGAAAGAGTTGAGAACCAGCAAACCCTGCATTATGAAGCTAGAGACTTAAGACTCTATTATAGATAGAATCTTTACCATGCTGGAAATAATTGGGAAGCAAAGGCACACCATTGACCACTTCCTGGCTTCTTTGATTTCTCCAAGCTGTTTGAAGGGTTGAATTCTGGAAAGAATTTGAAAACGGAGCATATCAGCCCTGACCATCTAATTGCCAATGAAGAAGAATGAATTATTCTGCAATTGTATTAAAGGTGAAAAGGGTCTCAGGGAATTATTTTAAGAAAAACGTTACTGATGCGGGATAAAAGCTTGATGGGCGACAGCCCTAACATTAAGATACTGAGCCCAAGTTCAAAGGGAGAAAGGCGTAACTTCATGTTTGACAGTCTTTAGACAAGGTTACCCCTCTTCCAAGTACATACTACCTCATGATATAAGATCTCGCTTCAGGTTTCCTTTCTCCACTCACCAAAGGGGAACAAACATCATTAGACTGGCTTTCTTGACATCTACCTAAACTTGTCCTTAAAGTTTGCAGTCAAGTCATTATTTGGACCATTATTCTGTATCAGATAAATTTATGCCCAAGTAGCCTAGACAGGAATACTGCACTGAAGTTTTAGGCGATTGCCACCTTTGGGAATTCATTAATAGTAAAAGTTGATAGAGACTGAAAAGAGAGGTAGATTGCAAGCAGGGTTTGATAGTTCTTGAATGACAGATCATAATGGTTACTAAGAATAAAGAGGTTCAGCAAGGGACCTATTGAATCACCATTAAGAGTGCCACAGGAAATATAGGATGCTCTATCAAACGTTAGTTTCCAATAAATAATGAATAATATTTTAGTGTAACTATGTCCCATTTAGTACATATGACATGCTTATATTAAAACAAATTTTTGCCTATGTAAAATTCAAATAAAAGTAGTTATCCTGGTTTGTTTGGTTACCTTTGTGCTTGTTAGTTTGCTTCTTTCTTTCCTTTTGCTAAATATAGCACCTCTAGTCGCTGTTAGTAGAAAAATCCCATTTCGTATCAGTAGGGTTTAGTAAGCAAAAAAAAAAAGAAGAAGGGTGCTTTAAAAAATTATCAAGAATAAGCAGGGAGGGGCCGGGAGTTTGGCCTAGTGGTTAAAGTGCTTGCCTAGCATGCATGAAGATCCGGGTTCGATTCCTCGGTACCACATATAGAAAAAAAGCCAGAAGTGGTGCTGAGGCTCAAGTGGTAGAGCTGTAGCCTTGAGAAAGTCCAAGGACAGTGCTCAGGCCCTGAGCTCAAGCCCAGGACTGGTAAAAAAAAAAAAAAAGACCAGATTTGTACATAAAATAAGAATTCAAGAAACCATCAAAGAATAAGCAGGGAGTTTGGCCTAGTGGTAGAGTGCTTGCCTACCATGCATGAAGACCTGGGTTCAATTCCTTGGTACCACATACATAGAAAAGTCAGAACTGGTGCTGTGGCTCAAGTGGTAGAGCACTAACCTTGAGGAAAGCTCAAGGACAGTGCTCATGCCCCGAGTTCAGTCCCCAAGACTGGCAAAAAAATAAAATTATCAAGAAAGTATTTTAGTTCAGCCATAGTCAAGACTTCACTATTTTATATTGTACCATATTCCAGTGGTTCAAAACAGATTATTTTCCCTCAAAATTAAAAAATTATTAGTTGATCACCAAATGAAGCTTTTATAGCATATCTAAAACGTGCTGTAGTGAAACATATGGTGTTTTTTAAAAATTTAATTTTAATGTTTGTAAGAACATTGATGTATTTTAAATATCAATCAATATATTTAATGACATTATAAAAACAGCATTTTGTATGCCCTTTATGCATATTTCAGACCAATTCTCCCACAGGTAACAAGCCCTCACCCCTTCTATCTGATTTTCTTCCATATCTATAAATAATATGTCTTTTCCATTTTTTCTTTTTTTTCTTTTTTTCATATATTTTTTATTGTAATTAATAGAAGGGTTACATGATATTTGCCAGATAGATGGTGCATTAATTCCCATACATTGATACCCTTTCACATGTCTTGGTCTCCATTTCCCTCCCCCCCAATCCCCACCCCACATCTTGTTTTCCCCCGTTCCCTATCCAATTTCAAATAACCAAAATACAAATATATCTGATATATCAGGTAACAAAGTGAGATACTATAACAATATGAGATAACCAAGGGACAGCAAAACAGATGAGAGATAACATAGTACCTTAAGAACAACAATCATTCATTATATGGCTTATGTTTCTATATCCTAGAGATCCTTTCATTTAGCGTCCTACTATATGGCCTTTTGTATCAAGGTTTTACTCTATTGCAAATCTCTGCTAGGAGAGCCCAAGGTTTCTACTGATTATGACAAATGAGGGAAACCATTGAGCCTAAGTTCCTTTGAGTCTGGCTTACTTCACTTAATATGATCTTTTCTAAGTCTTTCCATTTCCTAACAAATGGGGCGATGTCATTCTTTCTGACAACAGCATAGAATTCCATTGTGTACAAATACCACATCTTGTTGATCCACTCATCAACTGAGGGACATCTAGGTTGGTTCCATATCTTTGCTATAGTAAATAGTGCTGCAATGAACATTGTTGTGCTGGTGGATTTAGTATGTCTTTGTTTCTGGACGATTGGGTAAATGCCAAGTAGTGGAATTGCTGGATCATAGGGGAGCTCTATGTTTAGTCTTTTGAGGAACTGCCATACTGCTTTCCATAGTGATTGAACGAGTTTGCACTCCCACCAACAGTGTAGTAGTGATCCATTTTTTCTTAACATACCAGTGTCCAACAGTATCTACAAACTTTTTGTTGTTTCTGAGGCAATCTGTATACTATGACCCTACTTTCTTTTTTTGGACAGCCCTTCATTTTTCCTGGACATAATCATTGCTTTGAGTTTTTCTTTAATTATCTAATATTTTCGGTACAAATCACTAATATTCTCCAAAAGCTGAAACACCTCTACCATAGATCTATGAACAACAAATTTGCATTCAAACATATCAATTCCACGTGTTATTTCTCAGAAGACCACCCTCCCCTAAGTCTCCTCCTAACGATCTTTTTATCTCTACCTGCTCTTCAGGTGTCATTCTAGGTCCTTTCCTTTGCAATTTGCTAGTGTCGAGGAACATGCTCCTGAATTCCATGTTAATGCACAGTGTTGTTCCAATTAATGCACAGTGTTGTTCCAATTAATGGAACACATCTTCTAGAATATTCCTGGAGAAGCTTGCCTAAACATAAATATGTTTCTCTCCTTACAAATATGACAATGACACCTAATCATATTGATAGAATTTTAACTTGAAAAGTCATTTTCACTTAGAACTTTGTTGTTTAATTGTATCTTATTTCATTTGTGGCTGATGAGGAGAAATGACCCCCGATATCCCATACATGACCCCAACAGAGCATTTATGACTCCTGATCTTGCATACATCTAATACTCAATATATGAATACCATTTTTTTCCTTGAAGATGGTAGAGTTCACACCTGTGTGTGTCTGTGTGTGTGTGTATGTGTGGGTGTGTGTTGTGTGTGATATGCATGTGCACATGTTCCAGTCCTGATGCTTGAACTCTGGCATCTGGGTGTTGTCCCTTAGCTTTTTGTTTGAGTCTACTGCTCAACCCTTGAATCATAGCTCCATTAATTAGAAATAAAAACCTCACAGCCTTCCATTCCAGGGCTAGCTTTGTATGTCGATCCCCAGGTCTCAGCTTCCTGAGTTACTACACAGACATGAGCCGCCAGTGCCCACCCAGTTAGAGTTCACTCTTCAGTCTTTGGGCTCTGAAACATCAGAACGGTTGCTTTAATGCAGATTTGGCCTCATTTATATAGCTGGGTACTTGTAGTAATTTCTTTTTCTTTTCTTTTTTTTTTTTGCCAGACCTGGGCTTGAGCTCAGGGCCTGAGCACTGTCCTTGGACTTTCTCAAGGCTAGAGCTCTACCACTTGAGCCTCAGCACCACTTCCAGCTTTTTTCTATGTATGTGGTACTGAGGAATCGAACCTGGGTCTTCCTGCATGCTAGGCAAGCACTCTATCACTGGGCCAAACTCCCGGCCTAGTTGTAGTCATTTCTTAAGGCTGCTGTAGCAAGCTATGTTGCCTGAAGCCATAGAAATAAAACCTCTCCATCTGGAGACTCAGAGAGTATAAATGCCACATCTTTCTTCTATTGCTCATTATCAGTAATCCTTGTCATTCCTTGGCCTATAGCTATATTATTACTGAATTTCTGCCTTCGTTATCATATGTACTTCTTTATGGAACTACTAAAAAGCCTTATTCTTATCCATTGTGGCCTTGTTTTCCCTCAAATACATAAGATTACGTCCTGACATTCTAGATCAACATACATTTTGAGAGTACACTGTTCAACTCTCAAAAGTATTCATGGATTGCTCTTACTTGGAGTGAACTCCTTTCATATCGAGATGCCTTATCTGATTAATTGATATTTTACGTGTGCACATGTATATGTGCACATATATATATATAGAGAGAGAGAGAGAGAGAGAGAGAGAAATTTATATATAAAGAGATAAGCAAAGAAAAAAAAGAAACATGCAATGATGTTTACCAAAACTCTTGGATAAAAGTTAATAGCAACTGAGCACCAGTGTCTCAAGCCTGTCATCCTAATTACTCTGAAGGCTGAGATCTGAGGATCATGGTTCAAAGCAAATACCAGAAGACTCTTAACTCCAATTAACCAACCAAAAGTCAAGAAGTGGAGGTATAGCTCAAGTGACACAGCTCTAGTATTGAGCAAAAAGACTCAAGGATAGAGCTAGCCCCTGAATTCAAGCCCTAAGCAGACACACACACCCCCAAAAAGGTAATCACAGTTAAATTGGAAAGTACAATTAGAGAGAAAGTTTGGTTTTCTACTTTATGATGCTGTATCTGTCAAGTAATAAGAAAATTAAAAAAACAAAAACTACTTCCATTTAGAACAGAAAGCAAATCGAGAATGTAAAACATGAATAATGAACATTGAAAAGTCTAAGTAGAACTACAGGGAATTTAAAAGGAAGGGAAAAAGCATTAATAATAGAGGGAGGGAATAAATCATAATCTTTAAAAGTCATTAAACAGAAGATAACACATGTTATGTAACATTCCCAAAATAACAAAACTGAGGTCCTGAGGTCCTTTCAGGGAGTGTAGAAGCCCATAGCTGAAGGTTAATGACGAGCTGAGTGAAAGGAGACAGCTTTAAGACCTGCGTGATCCATGTGGAGTGAAATTACACTCTCAGGAAGGACGTGGGTGGCTCTGACTTCTCTTCCCAGTTCCTCTCTCCACAGATGTCTCTGGTTTTGCTACCACATTAGTCCAGCTCAGACCACTTTCTTTCAGGAAACATGTTAAAGAACTTACGTTAAAATGGCCCAGTTGGGCAACGTTACAGAAAGGTGGTGATTATATATGCAGCACGACATCTAGGGAAGAGGAAAGTGGAAGTGCACATTTCCCAGCTGTAGTGCGTGGATTACCTCCATTCGTCTCTCTTTCCCTTAGCATTCAGACATTAAGGACAATGTTGGAAAAGAATATAAATCAGAAGAAGTAGTCATGAAGTTTCAAAACTAAAGAAGTGGAAACATAGCTCCACTAGTAGAATTCTAGGCAGCTTTGAGCAAAAATGTGAAGCAAGAGTGTGAGGCCCTAAGTTAACGTCAACAACAAGACAAACAACAAAAACTGTTCGTCGTGTCTTCGTCAATGACTCTATAATATTGAATTGACCATGGGTGGACTTTCCTCATTGAAAACAACTAAACAGATATGTTCAACATTTTTACTCCTTTTTACCAGCATGAAGGAGCTGATAAAATACAAAGGAAATACTACTTAAGTAACCAAGTAATAGAAACAAACAAAACCTCAGAATCACCTTTGCACGGGGAAAAAAAAAAGAGGTTTTGTTTTGTTTTAATGTTCTATAACATAGGGAAAACAGAAGAGAAAGGATGTTTACTAACTACAAAGCACTGAGCTAAGCAGTGGAAGTTTTGAAAAACTATCACCACATACAAAATATACATTTGGGGATGTTCTGTAAGAATAAGCGTTAGTTAAAAGCCATCTACTTACTGTGCAATGTTACCTGACTTTTACAAACTCTCCTTGAAACTCACTTTCTCTATTAACTGATTACCTAGGGTTGTGAAACTCAAAAGAGAAAAGGCAGACGTGATTAAAAAAAATACCATAATTCTAGCATTCAAGAGGCTGAAGCAAGAGAATTATGAGTTGGAGGCCAACCTGGGCTATAGAACAAGTCTCGGGACTCAGGAATGAGAAAGAGAAGAAAAGGAGTGGGGGAAGGAGAAAAGAGAAAGACAGAGACAGAGAAATAGACAAATAAAGAGAAAGAAGATATTAAATAGTATTAATAGTATGTGTGGCATACAGTGTTTAGTAAATCTTCATATTCTTGCTTTAATAAGTGAAGTCATTTTTTGTTACTGGGCTGGAGAAACTTATACAATGTTTAATTTATTTTGAATCTACATCATCTTGAAAGTCTGTGAAGTACTAAACTTGATCTTTTGATTTGCATATGTTTTCTAAATTTTTATTATCTTTAAGTAGTTGTATGAAGGAGTTGCCGTTTAAAAAGTAATTTATGGGGGGCCAGGAGTTTGGCCTAGTGGTAGAGTGCTTGCCTAGCATGCATGAAGACCCGGGTTCGATTCCTCGGTACCACATACATAGCAAAAAGCCAGAAGTGATGCTGTGGCTCAAGTGGTATAGCCCTAGCTTTGAGAAAATCCAGGGACCGTGCTCAGGCCCTGAGCCCAAGCCCAGGACTGGCAAAAAAAAAAAAAGTAATTTATGAATACAATGCCTCTTGATCAACCTCACCCCTTTTCACATTCTCACTTATCCCTCCCAGCTCACTCCTTTGTTTCCAGTTATCTAAGAATCCATGGAGAGCATTGCTAGCATATGCTGTCACCCATTTTCTGTTCTTCCTCACAGAACTTGGAATCGATTTATGTGTGTGTATGCACGTGTGCATGCACATATGCATGTGCATGCATGAATCCATGTATGCTAGTTCTGGGACTTGAACTCAGGACCTGGGTGCTGTCCCTGACCTTTATTGCTCAAGGCTAGTTCACTATAACGTGAGTCATAGCTCCACTTCTGGATTTTTGGTGACTAATGGGAGATAAGAGTCTCATAGACTCTCCTGTCCAGGCTGGCTTTGAGCTTTGATTCTCAGATCTCAGCCTCCTGAGTAGCTAGGATTATAGATGTAAGTCACTGATGTCTAACTTCTAGGTTGATTTTTATAGTAGTACACTGTACAAATGCTTCAAGTTTTAAGCTCTTAGAAGCTAGGAAATCCACCTGACATAAGTCTGGCCAGTGAGGTGTCAGTGGTCTCACCATATGAAGCTTTGGATGAGTTCTTTTGACCTTCTTCCTTCCTACTTGGGAAGTAAATACAACTCTTAGGTTCTAGGTGCAAAAACAGCACTATGAGTGCATAGATCATAGTCATATGGACATGTAGAAAAGAAAGATAGAGCCAGGGAACTGTCATGTGACCCAGAGCTGACATCTCTGGACTGCTTCTATGTGCATGACAAACACACCGCTTGCTAGCTGTGGGAATATTGCCCACCCACATTGGGGGAAACAAATTGTGTTCCTCAATCTGCTGCTTCAAATGTTCATCTCATTTTAAATCACTCTGACCAATACACCAAAAAGAGTACTTGACCGAATCACTGTTCATTCTCATGTCAGGCTGAAGACAAAAGACCCCATCATACATCCAAGTCAGATAAAAACCAGTCAAGCTACTTCACAGATGCTGGTGGCTCATGCCTGTAGAATCTTAGCTTCTCAAGAGGATCATAGTTCTAAGCCAGCCTGGGCAGAAAAGTCTGTGAGACTCTTATCTCTAATCAACCAGCAAAAAAGCCAGTAGTGGAGCTGTGGCTCAAGTGGTATAACACAGGCTTTGAGCCAAAAAGCCTCAGAACCAGAGACCAAGTGCTGAGTTCAAGTTCCAGTAACTGCCTCAGAGAGACAGAAGGAAGTGGGGAAGAGGCAGGGAGGGACTCCAAGACTTCTTTGAAAAGGAAGCTTTTTTACAATTGTGTTCTTTTGTCCCCTCCCATTTTCCATTCTGAAGCTCCACAGGCAGAATAGTAGAACATGAAAATAGTTATACGAGGTAAAGGGTGGGAGGGGGAGAAATCAGGCCTCTATGACTTAACAACATTCCCTAGTCTCTTCTGTAAACACAGAAAACTCCATAAGCCCCACCCTCAGTCAGTCCTGTAAAACTGCTCCCAACAGAACTTTGAAATCTTCAGTGCTCAACACAGACAATAAGGCATGAGCCACGGGTTCCACTGGCCTCAAGAGAAAAAGAAGCATGTAACTCTTCAGCATTACAAAAGCCTTTACCATGTGAAAGTCAAATGATCCTTTGATACTTCTGAGTTTGTGTCTAATGAGCATGTGGAATGGACTTATTTATACATGAGAAGTGGTTTCAGGAGCCCAAACAAAGGTCCTAATTTCCATGTGACACTTGCACATGCTTTCATTTACTTGTTGGATAAATCACTGAGTGTGTTCTAAGTGTCAGCCTCTGGGGACACAAAGCTAAACACTTTGTAAAAAGATTAAAGCCCCAGCTCTCTGGTCTAAGAGTCAACAATCTAATGTTAGCACTGATACACATGCGACCACCCAGGACATTCTCAGACAGTGAAGTAGTGTGCCACCGACAAATTAGCTTAGTGTAGAAGTTAATGTTTATAGACCAGGATAATTGGGAATGGAATGATAAATATTTCTTTAGGTCCTTTCATTCCTAAGCTAGCTGAACTGCCTTGGACAAGTTGAAGACCCTTTGTGAGTCTCCTTGTCCTCAGGAAGAAAACAAGTAGCATAAGATCTAACACTTCAGGGTACTTTTATGAATAAATAAAATGATAGCTTGTTAAGGCATGCTTTGCAGTGCCCTGCACAAAGGGAGTAGTTTTTCCATGACAAAAGAACCACCTCTATGATGACAATTAGTCAAACAAGGCTCATGTCACTGACACAGGAAGAGGTTTGCATGTGACAGGTATCCTCCAGTTGATCAGACTTTTCTTCTGCCAAAGACTCCGAGTCCCTAAACTGTCTCTAATGACTCATTTCTCACCAAGGCAAAATGATTTAGTTACACTAATGGAATGGGACTTGTCAATAAAAACAAAGTTAAATGAGTTTCTACATGTTTTTGTCAGATCTGGAATTAGCAGTACCTGTCCTGTCTTCTAAAGTCCCTCTGTCATGTAAGTTTCTCTTTAATAGCACATTTTTTATGACCAGATCCTTCTTCTAATTTACTGATATTTCTGGATCATCTTTATGCATTCACATATTTATTTATTTATTAGTAGATTTTTTTCCAGTACCTACCAAAAGCCAGGTTAACAGTAAAGCCCGGTTAAAGATTATCACTGACAAGTACAAGATGTTGAGCCCTGGGTTCTTATTCAAGTCTATCTTTCCACCTCTGATCCCAAATCTCCTCCTAGGTTTTCTCACAACCCTCTTCCCAGCCTCTTACTGGAGCATCTCACTCCAAAAGACTTCTTGTATCTGCCAAGCTCCCCTCTCTAGTTACAGAATACCATCCATCAAACTGATCTTGATTTCCACTTCTGTTCTCTACTTCATAGTTTTCCAAGTTTGTACCTCCCGCCATGAGATCACCCTACCGTGAACCACAGTACTCACCAGTGAGAAGTCCCATTTGTCATTTTAGAGGCAGAAAATGGTGGGTGACAAGGTTTGATTAAATAATAAGTCATTCCTCTGACACAAATGAGGTCCTAACGTGATATAGACGGGAGCCCATGAAAAGGAAGCTTTCCAGTAAATCGTCTTGCATGTTCATCAACACGGCAGGTAGAAGAGAGGAGTATTTATTCAAAGCATGTGTTTAGCAGGGGCATGTGCTCTAACATATTAGTTATCATTTTTCCAAGCAAGATTGGAGGCTCTCCATACTTTCATGTTTGTAGACATTAAAGGCTCTGAATACTTCCTATATGAATTATAGCCAAGGAGGGCACTGGAAACAGTGATTCATTCTTGGTACATCAAAAGATGCTTTCCATTCTCTCCCTCAGCATCCATGCTGTCCCTGGCCAATGCTTCCTCAGCAGCAAATACAACATTGTCTTCACTGACCTTTTATTTTTCCCCCTTTATGTAACAGTCACAGACCAAGTATTTAGAAGAACCTTAGTTTCTGAGAAGAGTTGAAAGCACATTTTGTTTTAAATGTCCAGCCTCTCCATCACAGAAAGATACAATAAATACATTTTTCAGAAGTTTCCAAAAAGTTTCTCAGAACATCAACAGAATCCTTAGGAAGCTAGAAGAGACAATTTCTTCCAGCCTGCCAGAACCATGCTAGATGACAGCTTAGTGAATGGAGGCACAAAGTCTATAGCAAGGGGCCTTCTGAATCAGTCCATTTCTATCCAGGAAAGAATCCACCCAGCCAAACCTTCTCTCTGTAGCTTAGGCATCCACCAAGAGTGGATGCAGACACACATTGTCTCAAAAATCACAATAAAGAGCCCCAAGTGAGCTCTCTCCCTGCATCATTAGACCATCCTATCTGATATATATCACATATATTAACACATATGTTATATATAAACATATTATATGTCTGTATATATAGACACATTCCATAGCTGTATTCTGTACTGTTACAAATTAATTGTGGAGTCCCTCTCCCACTCCTTTAACTAGCTTCAGCTTTAACTAGCTTCAGCTTTAACTAGCTTCAGCTTTAACTAGCTACAGCTTTAACTAGCTACAGCTTTAACTAGCTACAGCTACACGGAAATTAATACTGCCAAGAAAACTGAAAAGAACTCCCAAGTGACTCTTCTCTTCCCCTATGATGCCCTGATTATCACCTCAATGGCAGCCATGTAGAATCCTGAGCAGAATCCTGACACATTAGTGGGCTGCTTTCAGATGCCAGAGTTCATTACACAGCAAAGAAAGCTAACAGACCTAGTACTGCATTGTCTTTCTAAAATGTTCTCTTTCCTCCTTTCAATTCCTGCCCCTTTGAACAAAAATCATCAGTATCTTTCCTTCATCTCCATCTGCCTCACCTGAAAGTGGACAGTTTTGTCAAGGGCCTCCCTGGCAGTTTCACTGTCACCGTTTTTTTCTTTTGACAGTCCTGGGGCTTGAACTGTGGACCTGGATGCTGTCTTTGAGCTTCTTCTGCTCAAGGCTAGTCTCTACCATGTGAGCTACAAAGCCACTTCTGGTTTTTTCTGAGTAGTTAATTGGAGATAATCTCATAGACCTTCCTGCCTGGGCTGGCTTTGAACTGTGATCCTCACAATTTTAGCTTCCTGTGAAGCTAAGATTACAGGTATTAGCTACAGGTGCCCAGCGTTCTCTTTCTAATCTTTCTATGCTATGTGGTGACTCTGGGTCCTGATGTCTCGCAGAGATTTCTCTACATGCTTCCACCTGCGTTTCCATGACTTTCCCCTATCTATCTAAAAAAAAATAAAATCTCTTATTTCTTTCTGTCCTTGCCTGGGTGTATCTTACCTCCTCTGTCAGTTCCTCACCAAACACCCCTGCTCTCTCCACCATGGAGACAAGCTCCAACAACGTCCTACACTTCAGTAAGAGGCCTAGCTCTGGACTTAAGGCTTCATTTGCTTTCCTTGTCTCTGAACTCATGTTAGTTTCTCCAGCCCACTTCAGAGTAGTTGTGGGGCTTGATTCTGAATCACCCCACTAGTCTAAATAGCTCTCTAATGAACTCAACAAGACCTTCACCATCAAGCCGCTGGAGCAAACAGCTATGAGGCCAGATGCTCATCAGACGCCTGACCACCACTAAAAATACCCGACCCTCAGAGACAACCATGAGCCCGAATCCATGAAATCCACCCACCCCACCTCACCTACTTAATAAGTGTATATGAGGCTGGGGATACAAGTGAGCTGGGGGAGCCTTTTGTGGAGGAGGTCAATCTGGAGACTTTAAGAAGCTAGAACAAGTACTATGACTTGTTTCTAGGAAGGGAAAAAAATCAAGCTATTTCCAATATTCTTCCTGATAACCATAACTAAAACCCTCAACAAACATCATAGCGAAAAATCTGTCGCCAAAGGGCTAACTTTATGATAAATACTCGACTTTTGTTTATTTTCATTGTCTGTACATTCCATACCCCAGATTTGGAGTGTAAGACGTCAACAGCTCAAACACAAACAAACAAAAAGGAGCCTGGCAAGGCCATCAGGGCAAAGTCCTCACCTCTGTCCTGTGACACGTCTCGCAATTCTGCGTCTCTTTTCACAGACTTTATAATAATCCTGCAAGCTTAGCTGCCCGGTCTGTTCTGGCTTTTGTAAAACTCCTTAACCTCAACCACCTGTGTGTGTTCCAACCACCTGAGTGTGGTTCCGTCCTTGTGGTAATTGACTGTGGGCCTTGGAAGGTGGCGTCATAGGGTGATGACCACCTGTGTGCAGTTGTGATCACCTGCGGCGTGGGCTGTTTACCTGTAAAAGCTCAGCTCTTCATTAGCCCAGAGGTGGAGAGTAGCCACTGTACTGCTGTTAAACTGACTCCTAGCTCAGTTCACCCAGTGCTGGTTACTCTATTGCTGGCTCAGGGCCCCCCAAAATAGCTGGGATATTACACTGGAGACCCCAGTGAGATCCCAGCATCAGGCCTTGATTTGTGGAAGCCCAGGAGAGGTGAGCTCTGACCTTTCAAAGGGGGTGGCCACTGAGAGAAATTCCTCCCAGTCCTGGAGATGGGCCCTAGCTTTTCCCAGCTGGGTACTTAAGCAGGAGTCTGTCTAAAAAAAACCCTCCAGACGTGAACGTTTTGTGTCCTGACAACAGATGGAGGAGTGTCTTGTGTCCTGTGTACTGGCTGAAACAGGCCGGTATGTGTTGGCCATGAATGGGTTCACAGGTGAGCTGGTCAACCTGAGCCGGTGCGAAGTCACCCCATCTGCTGGACCAACTGAAACAGGTTGGAACCAGTTAAGACAGACTGGTGAGTGTTTTATGTTCTGTGTACCAATTGAACTCGAACTGAGCCGGAACTGAACCAGGACAAATGAGTGCTGGCTTTGGGTGGGTTCGAGTCCCACCTGAGGCTTGTCTGTGTGCATAGTTGCTTCTATCTACCAGCAGGACAACATGGCCGATCAACATCATTCTCTATCCCAGGCAGAAGTAATGCTTGAACGTTTTTCTGATTTCAGGAATAGAGCCAGAGCTCACGGGCCGTCTCTGGGCTGTCTGTGAGCTTGAATGGCAGGAGTTCAGTGTAAACCGCCATCTGAGGGTTCCTTTAATCTGCCCTTTGTTTATAGGATTGGGGATCCTGGTCACCCGAACCAGATTCCCCAGTTCTTCAAACACACAAGAACCTCAAGGATGACTTACCCCCCTCCTTTTTCAGAAAACTTCAGGCTTTCACTCCTTGAATCTTATTTTCTTTACCCATTAACCCACTTGGGATGATTGACAGCAGCTTTTACAAATCCTCTTTACCTCCAAGGAGTGGGATAGGAGCTGTCAGGTGGCTTCAAACCTGTGTATCATAACCACCTTCCAGGAGACCGAAACCAGCATGATGTCTGCCCTTGGCAAAAGCCAGTCAGCTCATCTTTACCTTCGTGGGGAGGATGGGTGAGTTCTGGTTTGTATCTCTACCATGGTGACAGTTTGTTCCCTTTGAAGACACACATGGCATGTCCCTAAAACCCAAGGATGACATTGCATCACTGGGTGTAACACAATGAATGAAAGCCAGGAAGAGAAATGGGCTGGGGGAGGAGAGGACTGAAAACTTCTTAAAGATGATTTTTATTTTGCATTAATTATTTATAATAAGAATATGCACATTACTCATACATTTACAAAATGTAACATAAAAATAAATTGAACAATGGAATCCATTGGCCCCAAACTTAAAATCCTTCTTGGCATAGCCACTGTTGATATACTTCAGTGCCCAGAACACTGCAATAACCTACAGGAAAATCTCCCAGGCCTCTTCTGGGGACACACAAGGTCTCTCACGGCTTTAACCTTGGCCCAGGCCCAGCCACTGCCCCAACTCCAACCTCCCTTCCAGAAACTATGTCTCATCTTAGAAGACATTCTGACTCTCACAGTATTGTATCTTTGATCATGTCTTTTGCTGTCCTTACAATTCCTCTTCCATCTCCTTTCTGGCACATTTCTTACCATTCTTGTCCCCTTTTAATATTCCACAAACATCTACACACAATGTTTTGGTTAGTTGTTGCTATCTAACAAATTTCTTTTAAATTAGCTGCTTGAAGTAATGATATCTATTGTTCACAGGTTCTGGGGGTCAGGAATCTGGGTATTTGTGACTCTTGGGTTTTTTTGTCTCACAAGGCTACAGTACAGAGTTCCCAGATAACAGGGCCTGAAATCTCCTCAGAGTCTGTGTGAGGAATGAGCCACTTGCAAACTTGCCGACATGATTGTACCACCAGTTTAGGACCAAATATCCCATCACAGGAGGCTGTGGGGGTACATTTTACATCATAGTAACATCTCTATGTAGAAACATGAAAAAAGTAAGGGGATGTGTAGAGTTTGTAAAGGAAGAGAGCACCAAGTAGAGGAAACAGCAAATTCAAAAGCCCTGAGATGGAATTACATAGGTATATTCAATAAGGCCAGTGAAGTATGAGGGAAGTCAAGAGGGAGAGAAGGTAAAAGAGGTTGGCCAGGCCTGACAGAGCATGGTAAGAATTTTGATGTTGCATTTAAATGTCTCGTGGAGCTGTGGGGAGGGTTAGGAGTTTCTTTTCAAGACCCACATGTGGAATGAAAAACCAGAGTACTTTGTGAGTCTCTTTCTTGCCCTTCCCATTGTGGTGATTTTCATTGATCTAACTCAAAGGACTGAGAGAATTTGTTAATCATCAGGACATGGAATTCACACAGTAAACTAGTCTCTCTCCACGGCATTGTCCATTTTTCTCTCCTTTTCACCTGTGAGGCCAACAGCATGAGGTCAACCAAGAAGCAGAGAATTTTTTTCCCTCTTCCTGATTCTAAGCATTTCTCCTGATTTTTATCTGAACAATAGAATCTAGTTTGACTGAAAATATACAAACTTGAGCAAATATGGCACCTTAATCCCATGTTGAGAAACAATTTTCTGGTGTCTGCAAACACTTCCAAACTGTCCCCAGTGCAGACACAGTGGTCCTAGCATTTTATTTTTAAGTGTTTTTGTATCTTTAAGTCCTTACACAAGGAGTTACCACCAACAAAGTAGTTTATAAATACACTGCATCTTAATATCACTCCTTTCAACTCACCCATCCCTTCCCTATCTTTTCTTAATTTTTATAGGATATGTTGAATTTTTTTTACTGTATTCTCCTCCCTTCTCTTCATTTGTTTGCCCCTCTCCCCTTCTTTACTAGTACTTGCTTCTTGATGTTTGTTTTGTTGAACCATGATTTTGCCTTTCTAAGGAATTATACTGTGTTCTACTCTAAACCCTAAAATGCCAACCTATGTTTCTAGAACTATGCCTCTCATGTTAAATTCTTTATTTGTGAAATAAGTATATATACAATTCCAGTACTCTACAGGTTAACTATGGAGTTAGATTTCTAAGCTCAGGCTTGGAATTATTGATGGTAGTCTGTATGATTCTCAATAGATGCTTATGGCTGGTCACTTGCATGCTGGACTTCAGAGATAGATCTCACTTCCATCCCTGCAATGAGTCTAGAAAATCTACCCTGACCATCCCTCCCAAATTAAAATATCTCATAAATATCTAATATAAGTAAATATAGCTAAAATAACTAATATAAATAAAATACCTAATGAATCAATATGTTTTTATCATGGTCCAAAGCCAGCCCAGGCATGAAAGTCCATGAAACTCTAATCTCCAATTAACCACCAGAAAACTGGAAAGCAGTGCTGTGGGTCCAGTGGTAGATGGCTAGCCTTGAGCTGAAGAGCTCAGGGACAGAGCCCAGACTCAGAGGGCTCCCTTAGGCAGGGGATCAAGCAATGGGTAAGTAATAGGAGACCAGAAGTGGATCAATTATAAAGGCAGAAGGAACAGAACTCTACAGCTCCAATACAAATAAGGGGAATGTGGTATACACACACATCAGTTAGCTCAGGGTTCTCGGCAACACAAACACACTAATGTGTCATCACCAGTTTTCACTCCAGAATACCAAGGTGACCCACACTGCTTCATCCCTGATCAAGCATACACATAGTTCATTTAATACCTTTCAAATCATCCAGCCAGCACACCTGCAGAGATCCAAGTGTGTAATCCTTCCTGAAAGCAGACATTTCTTTCTTTCTTTTTTACTGTCTTTGAGTTGTTTCTGTTACTGCTGAAGAAAGTCTATACTGCAACACTGTCAGTGTCACCTTCTGGAACAAAATGAGCTTCCCTCATTCTTCTTGCTTAATTATAAACTGCCTTCAGATCCACCAAGGAAACTGTGAATATGTCCTGATCAGCTGAAAGCCAATATCACAGGTTAACTTACAATGAGCTAATGAGCAAAATATGACCTAATTGTAACTCTGCTAAATAACAGCAACAATGACAAAAAAAATTCTCAAAAAAATACTGAAGAAGTCCCTTAATTTGCAATTAAATAGCTATTTATTTTGGAAAATTACCATGTTTTATCTCCTCTATTTTCCAGTTTGAGTTTTTTGTTGTTATTTCACAGTTCAAATGTTATTTTTTCTGAAGTCCACAGTTTTGTTTTGTCTTTTAACATGGCAACTTTTCACTATTTAATGTTTACTTTGTGAAAACTACAACAATATTTTCTAATTTTATCTTGATTCTTCCCTTATGTAGGCCTCAAGTCCATATTCTAGGAGACTAGGCAGGACTCATGAGAAGTTTTGTTTATCTTCTTTTTGTGTTTTACGTTAGTTCAAGCATATTGTGATGGTGGCTTGGTATGTACTTTATGAATGAGGAAGTGGAAGGATGGATAGGTTTGTGGATGGGTATCAGAATAACCAAGAGAAGAAACCATGTCTGGTGCCTTTGGCACCATGTCTTGGCCTGTGCGTTTCCACTTACAGAGAGTCCTCCAATTCTACAGCCTGAAGCACATTTACCAATGCACCGCTACCACTGCGCACAATAACCCTACTGCCACGACTCCTGAGGAACGGGCAGGTCGTGAAGGACAGATACGAGAACACTGGATTGCTACACAGACTTCAAACAAATCACCTGACAGACATCACGGCTTTGAACGGATTCTAACAAAAAGTTCTCTTTGGATTTCACTCAAATATCAGATGAAGAGATCAAGGCATCTGCCATCAGCAGATTTGGGAGTGCTCTCGTTGAAGGGTATCCTGATGATAATCTTGACTGAATGAAGGGGCTTCCCTCACCTCTCTTTGTCAGGATCTTGGTGGTACAAGATGAAGTCCAACATTTACCTCAAATATAAATGCCCATATCACTGCCATTCTGGAAAGGTGAGCTACACAGAAGAACACAAATGGGCTCTGGTCCCAGACTCATGGAGCTGCCACTTGCAAACCATGTGACTCGATCAAACAAATCAATTTCTTTGTGTACCAGGTTTTTGTTTGCAAGGTGGGGTAAATCACTGTACCTCCCTCGTGGGTTTTTTGTACATTGAAAAAGCTCATCCGTGTAAAGCACTAATATTAGAGCTAGACATGTGGTAAGCCATCAAGAAGCCCTGTTGGTTATAATAATAGCGGTGATGATGACCTTCGGAAAACTGTTTTAGTTATAGATTCCCAGTCTAGGACTCAGATGTCATTTGTTCATTTGGCAGATTTGATCTATGCTCAGAATCAGTACAATTAGTGAGCAAGGGGGTTCCACTGTGCTTTTATATAAGCACCACATGTGAGAGAATTCTGTATCCCAGATGTTCTGGGCCCATCACCAGGAAAGCAGAAGGCTATAGATTGTAGTTCCTATGACTCAGTCTGGCATGAGTTCAAACCCCAGCTACATGGCTTATTGACAATGCAATATTTAGACATTGGTGGACAACTTAGTGAACCTTGCTGTTAACCTCCATTTATCCTATTGGTCAAGATGCTGAAAGAGAGCAACCATATGTCTCTTGAAATCCATCACAAGACTTTCAGTGAAAGAACCAGTGTCTAAAGCCAGGGGGAAGGCTTCCCAGACCACTTACAACACATTCATTTCTTCACAAATGAGAAAAATGAGGCCCACTTCCCAAGCTGACTGCTGGGTAGAACCAGAAATGAGGTTAGAAAGCCCTCACCTTGCTTTCCTAGTCTGGGGCTGTTGGGACATTACAGCACTGACTCTTGGCTAGAACACGCCTTCTTTCTTCTCAGACACTGTTTCTTCTACCCCATCCCATTACACCATGTACTTTCCGTGCTAGCTACTGTCTCGGCATTCTCCAACCAGCTGATGACTCTTGATATGGCAGACCTTCTTTTACACTACCTCCCAGAGACTTCTTTCTGTGAGCTGTGCACCAGTTATACCCCGTAGTGGTCTACCCACAAATATCCCTGTATTGGATTCCTTCCTTTCCCATTTGTCTTTCTTACCACATCTCACTGTGTGGCAACATCTCCCAAATACACCACTTGCTCTCCCTTGCTCTCCAGTCCTCTTCTGAGAGAACCATAACCTAAGACAAAGAAGATGAAAAAAAATAGAACAGCATGGAAAAGTTAGCTCCAGATAAAGTGCTTTGGTAGAAGAGTATAAAGATAAGTTCTGTTCAAGAGAAATAGTTGAACAGGAAGTACAATCCAGTCATTAAAATCAATCCAGTCTAGAAAAGGTCAAATTCAAATATTCTAGCAAATCTCAAGACTGGAACTTTAGTCAATAGTAAAATCTCTGAACAGCCCCAGAAGCTTCCTCCATCAACTAGGACCCGCCCTCTGCCATCCCATAAAATTCAATCTTTCTTCCCTGTAAGTCTCCCTATTCTTGAATTCTTTGACCAAAACTCTTTAACCTCAGTTACTCAACTACTTAGTTCCTTTCCTAACATATGCAAGAGAGAAATTAGCCTTATTCTGAGCTGAAGTTTAGAGTCTGTCAAGCTGGCTCAACTCCAACTAATAAAGCTACCATTAAATAGGATAAGCTATTATGCCCCAGTGAGCTAGTTTTCTCACCTGTGAGAAGTGGGTAGTGGGGGTAGTGGGGGTAATACAATATCTGTTTCTCTCTGTCTCTGTCTCTCTCTCTGTCTCTCTGTCTCTCTCTGTCTCTCTCTCTCTGTCTCTCTCTCTCTCTCTCTCTCTCTCTCTCTCTCACACACACACACACACACACACACACTGACATAAAGGGAAAATTTAACAAGTAGCCACAGTAACAGTACTGTGTGTTATTTTGCTATATAATAGATTCACTCATTCTAGTTGTCCAGGCACCCCACAAATTTGCCCTGGGTGGCAGACTTCCTTGAGCTAAGGATTATAGAAGCACATCTTTCTTCCCTTTCATCATGAAAGACTCCTTTGGAATATGTCTGCAGCATTGAGAGAGAAGGAAAACACAGAGTCTTCTAAGAATAGGCACTGCAATAAGTAATCTTAAAGAACAGTGGCCTTGGGAACAGGGCCACTGGCCATGGAAAACACAGGAGAAAAGCTATTGTGATGAGTTTCCAAGCTCCCTTCCACAGTGATTCATAGTTTTCTGCTTCTCATTTAAATGATGCTGGAGTTTGTTAATGGCCTTGGAGAAATGATGTCATTTGTCCTTCATTGTCTTTGTAATCTGGGCAAGTCCAATTCACAATGGAAATTCAGTGGGAAAACAGAGGGACATTTGTTTCAAAATATGACCACAGTGAAGTCTAAATGACTCTGTATTTACATTGAGAGGAAGAAAACTCTATCATCCTGCAGAAGCCCAATAATAACAAAAAACGAGTACACTATAGTGAAAGCAGCAAACCATGTCTGTCTAGGGATAGGCTAACTGCTATAACAAATAGAACTCAAACAGTGGAGGCACATTTCTTGTTTCTACAATTCTCTGAGTAGATAAACATAGTGATGGGGAGGGAATGAGAGTCCATCTCATTCAGTTCTTTGGGAAACGATAAGGCTTACTTAGCTAGCCTGAGCAGAAAAGTCCATGATTCCCTCTCCCAAATAACCAGCCACAAGCTGGACTGGATGGAGGCATGGCTCCACTGGTAGAATGCCAGCTGAGTAAGCAAGCTGCATGAGTATAAAACTCAGTTCAGATAATAGTTTACTCTGTGTGTGTGTGTGTGTGTGTGTACATATAGCATGCATCTTTTCCTGTTAGTGGCCAATCCAGCTTTCTAGACTGATACATAACATCCTTGGACACTGTGGCTTCACTTTCCTTCCCTCACTTCATTTTCCTGTCCTCCCCCCTTCCCTATTCTGTGACTTTCAACCACAGCAAAATTTACAACAATCACCATTTCCAAAGATAGTCATGCTTTTGACATGCTTTATAAAGGCACTATTCTTTGGTTCATACTTTGGTTTTTTGTGGAAGAAGCTCCTTCTCATCCTCTGTCCCTGTCATGAATCTGCCCCTATATTTCTGCATCCCTATACTCTAACACCTGGTTTACAGCTTTGGAAAAACCTACCTTTCTGTCTCTTGCACCATGAGTTCCAGCAGTGAGGTCTAGCCAGCCCATAATGAAGTCCTGGGAAGCTGAACTCAGGCAGGGTGCTGAGTATGTTTATCTGTTACAATTTTAGGCTGCTACCACTAGGTGAGCTTATGGGCTCTGAAATCTGAGTTCTAATCCTGCCTTCCCCACATTCCTACACCGCAATGCTAAACGGCTTACCCTGTCTCCATTTCCTCTTCTGCCAGTCTCCACACTGAAGCTCTTCTTCACTGAATAGACGTTACCTCAGATTATCTCTGTGAGACACCCCAATGTCTTTGAAAACCCTGGGTAAGGACTAGTTACTGTTATTCTTACCACTATCTTCATCATTATCTGTGCAGGCTCTGGCAAAAGACTCGTGGGTCCGCCATTGGAAAGTCATTACTGACTGGCACAGAAGCAAACCAGAAACCTACCAGATGAGCAGAGAACCTGCCTCATGACATCATCCATCCATTCTGCCAGATGTCCAAGGGATACCTGGACTGTTGGGAGGCTCAGGAGCCAGAGCATCCTGAACTTCCAGGGGGAAGCCACACAGCACACGGCAGTGAGCAAGCTGGAAAGGATGGAACATCTGCCCTTCATCCCCTCACTGACCTTGGAGAATTTTCTTCTAGACTTCAGTTTTCTTATCTACAGAATAGCTACTGTATTTAATAAATATACTTCCCAGGCCAATGATATATTATAAGGGAGGCATTTTGTTATGATGATGTAAAACTTTAAATCTAATACAAATGTAAGAGCTGTTGATCTTTGTAAAGTCAGCTAGAATAGCTCTTCCTTGAGTATCCAGAACTGCTTGAGGGCTGACACACCTCAACCTTAGTCTATTTTATGTTGCTATAGCCAAATGCCTGAGAAGGCGTGACTTATAAATAAAAGAGGTCTACATAGCTACAGTTCCAGAAGTCCAAGAGCATGGCACAGTCACTGTCTTGGCTTCTGGCTGAGGGTTGATATAGGATAGCATCACTGAGCAGTCTCAGTGCAAAGCAGGTACATGGAGAAGAGGTAAGCTACCACAGGCCAGTGTGTGCATCACCACAACAACCCACCCTATTAGGAAGTGGTATGATTCCAAGATACCCAACTCACTCCCAAGAGACCCAACCCAGGCTTCCTAAGAAAAATGTCAATCACTCATCAGGACGAAGTAGTCAGGGCTCAGTGATTTCCTCAAGTCCCCCAGCTCTCAGTTCCATTACATGAGGGTCTGATTTCAAAAGGAGTCATTGAAAGATTTTGTGATCTTGCAATGACCAAGATCACAAAGCCAGGAGGCCCACTGAGTGGGTCCACTACACAGATATCTGACCATCCCCAGTGGTAGCATGTGGGAAGCCACGCAGCACGATCTTCCCCAAGGTCACACAGGTAGATGGTAGAGGAAGCTTGGGTAGAACCCAGATGTGGGCTGGGCCATGTGCCAGGCCCCAGGTTCCATCCCCAGGACCACACACAGAACAGCTCAATTGTGAAGTGTTCTGTTCACAGGGAAACATAGCTCTAGGTGTTCACAGAGAACAATTATACTGTCAGGGTTTTTAGCACTATTTGCTTCCTGACCAGCAGGAAGGGCAAAGAGAACACGCCCCGACCAAGACCAGACCAAGAAAGGATAGGGCCGGCTGGCCTTCACCCAGCCCTCCCTCTCCAGAGGGAAGACACAGATGAGCCAGGGAGAATGTCATAGCAGACTCAGTTTATTGGGAAAATACAAGGGGCTAAAGTAAGAAGCAGGAATCTATTAGCATAAAAGTAGGCAGGACAGGAGGAGGTAGGTGCAGTCAGAGAGGGCGGCAGGGCCAATCCATGGGTTCCAGGTAGCCTTATTTTACATTACAAACCACAGCCAAACCTCCCAACCAGGAGACAGCATGGTTGGATTTCCAAAACCAGGAAGTGAGCACTGGGCCATGAGGTAGGCCTTTAACCCTTGATGTGACGTGCCCCACATTATACCACAGCTAAGGGTGTCAGCAAAAACACAAACAGTCCCAGGACACATTAGACACTGTATGTCCTCTATCTTCAGTCCTCCACACTCTGAAACAGCTAATCTTATAGATGCTGTCTAGTAAATGGGATTGATTTACCACGGGTCCTATAGCATCTATGCAGAACTGAACTTGAACTGCAAAGCTTGAATTCTTTCCCCTTTGTGGCCTCCTTGCTCATGTTCCATCCATAGTGCTTTCTTCAAGCATCCGCTGTCCTAGCCTGTTCTCTTCAGACTTTTCTCATTTCACTTTTACAGTCAACCCTGCTGCTGGTTTCTAAGTCAGAGAGCTTCAGGGACTCTCTTAAGTTGAATCCCTTCCAGGGACTACAGGCAAGGAACAAATGCAGCTTGTCTCCTAAGAAAGCACTAATTCAGATGAAGCAGGGATGGAGTCAGGCTAGTCTGCAGGCTTCTTTCCCAGCCAGCACCAAAGGAGGTCAAGGTTGACAGGAAATCCCAGATGAGAGGCTGAAGGGCTCAGCTGTACACAGAGAGGGCTGCCAAGAAATTATTTCATTAAGGAGCAGGCTTCAGAGCAGAGAAAGACATATAACTTCTGGAACCTTCTTCCAAGTCTGGTGGGGGGAGGTGGGCGGAGAGTATCTATTTTACAACATTAGGAGTGCCACACTGGAGGGAGCCATCTGACAACCAGCCGTCATCTGTCAACATCATTTCCGTGCAATTGATGGCTATTTACTCAGCATAATGAGTGCTCTGTGTGTGTGTGTGTTAGGGATGGGGCTGAAATGAAATAGAACATAATCTCTGAAGACAGGGAAAAGCTCCAAGTTAACATTTCCAGTATTAAAATACAGGAATGTAGATCTTAAAAAATAAAATATTAAAGTCATTTTAGAGGTACTGAAAAGCCAAGAAGGCAAAACAGATGACTTCATCAAAAACAAAAATAAAAGGCTTGCTTTTCCAAGAACAAAAAGCACTCAACAATTTTATGCTCATAAAACAAGAGGAAATCATGCTGTCATGCTGTCTATAAATTCAGAGAATCCTTTCAAGGTGCGCTCTGTTACGGCTAGGCAGGAACTGAAGGAGAGGGAATGCTGAAAGCGAAAAGCTACAGAGAATTGGAGGTTAGGCAAACCGTGAATGCAATCTTGACAGTGAGGCTTGCTGATTGACAGCTTGCAGGCAGGGGGGCATGAATGGCCACCCCACTTGGAGCAGCCAGCTCTGGTTAGAGGTAAGTCAGAGAGGTACAAGAAGGAAGCATGTATCAGGGGCTTTAGAGCATCGGGGCTCTTGTGGGTCTAGAATTTCTGCATCGGGAGCATGAGCACTCAAGGGTGGGAAAGCATGGAAAACTGGAAGGCACCAGCTAGGAAGATGAACTTAAAGTGGCATTTGCAGAAGGAGTGCAAAGCTTTCCCTTGGATCATGTGCAAATATGCAGTAACTTCATGAAGCTGATAGGCAACTGGGCTGCTTTCTTATTAGCAAGGAATGACTGTGGGAAATTCATGTAACTACTCTAAGCCTCAAAAGTGAATCTACATTTGTTAAAGAACTATGTGGTGCCAGACATTCCCCTTGACACTGAAGTCTCTGGTGAAAACCAGACAAACTCCTAACCTCAGGGAACTTGCATTCAAATGGAGATGAGAGCCAACAGCAGAAATATACACACTTATTCCAGGGAGGGCCAAACTCCATAGGGAACTAAGAAATGAGGGGGGAGAAGAAGGAAAAGGGTCTTACAGAAAGGGTGGATTTAAAGAGATTTGTCTCAGGAGACAATACCTGAGTTCCTCAGTCTCAGAATTACGGACATGGGATTCGAAAATCGTTGGTGGCAGGACTCCCTGTGTAATGCAGGTTATATGGCAGCAGCATTGGCCTCTTCCAGTTTAACATGAAAAGCACTTCCCCTATTCCCCTATTCCAGATCTGATACGCAAGTTTTTTACCAAACATGGTCCTTCAGACACAACTGCCCCATCTGGGAAGCACAGATTGGAGCAAGAAGGAAGGCACTGAACTGTGCAGGGGCAACTAGCTGGGGATGATCTGGGTAGTCTGAGGGAAGGAGCGTGGGATGGTAAGAGTGCTGAAGTTAGCAAAGGAAACTAGAAGGTGAAGGCAGAGAAGCACTGAGTGGTAAAACCAGCTATAACCTTGGAGAGGGCCATGTGGGGCTGGACCTAGAGTGATGAGCAGAACCCCTGGAGCAGATATGACCTGGCTGACATGTTGGGTTACTACTGGGAGAAGGGAAGCTATGGGATCATTCCTAAAGAATAGTCCAGAGGTGCAGGGGCTGTAAACTGCCGAGATGGCCTTTGTGTTATGGAGAAGTTGCTTAGTGTGCTCTATATTCCTTTGGAATTGTGAAGATGTGATGTTGAGTTGGAGAAATATGGGGAATAGAAGCCAAAGTAGTGACAAATTTGGGGTGTGAACAATTAGGTGATATTACTGCTATAAAAGGAGGCTGGGTGTCCAGGCGCATATAATCCTAGCTACTCAGGAGGCTGAGATCTGAGGACCAAGGTTCAAAGCCAGCTTAGGCAGGAAAAGTCCATGTGCCATGTGATTATCTCTAATTAACCACCTAAAAATCTGGCAGTAGAACTGAGGCTCAAGTGGTAAAGTGCTAGTTTTGAGAAGATAAAGCTCAGGAACAGCCCCCAGATACAGAGTTCAAGCCCCAGGACCAGCACCAAAATTTTTGTTTTGTTTTTAAGGGGAAGGTGTTGAGAAGGTTGAGCAGAAGAGGCAAAGAGCACTATATTTGGATATGTTGGCTTTGACTTGCTTCTCTAATGTTTAGGTGTGTGTGTGGGGGGGGGTATTACCTGATGCTTGAAGGAGAAGAAAGGCGTGAAGAAGAGTAAAGAAAAGAGGAAAACACATAACTGACAACCTCAGCAGAAAATGATTTGCATTACAAAGGCTTATGGACTGTTCTTCTAAATTATGTATTTCACTCATACATTTCAATTAAGATAAATTTGGAAAGAAAATTTTATCCATGTCATTCACCCATTCCTTTATTTTTTGCTTCTGATTTTTTTTTTCTTGCTAAGATGGGAGAGTTGACAAAAGGAATTATTTGACTATCTGGGATCAATCATCCATGAGGCGCTTGGTTAATCTTCATGACTCTCCCTCTGATTGTTTATTAGACATTACATCACTGGCAGAGCTAACTGGAGCTGATATCTTGGTATCATTATTGCTTTTTTTTTTTGCTATGACTTCTCACATTCCAAAAATAAAGAAGTTGTACTCCAGAGAGGATTATATATTTCATATTTGGAGCTGTAGATTACACTGCAAAGCAATGCTGGAGGAATTTAAGAGTATCATTAATGTTTGAGCAAAATGGGCTCCCCATTGTTGAGGAGAGAACTAGTTAGTGGCAGTTAATGAATTAACTCCCTGTGGTTTTCAAGGTGAGGAGCTGCTGCATGCATACATGCAGATTCTGTGTGCTCAGTGGGTGTTACTGTTTAGAGCACTACTTTTGCAACTACGGCTTTGTGCTTCTAATTTGAAATGGTTGTTTACTCTGCCTTGGCATGAGTGTGGCTATGTTCCAATAAAACCTCTTTCCAAAAACCTGGGCATACATGACTGTGATCCACAGACTAGTTTGTGAATGCTCTCTGTTGTGGAGCATTCATCTCTTCTAGATAATGCCCAACTCCCACTGGCATGACTTCTGTGTACACCCTGGGTCCCATGATTAATCAGGCATTTTGAATGTGGCTTCCACCTCTGTGGTGACACTATAGTTTCTTCCTTCATATAGCATGTTGGGGACTTATGTATTATTAATTCCAGTTGAAGAATTAGTTAGCAGTGATTAACTATGTCTATCAACTACTATAATCAGGCTGTCAAAAATTCATACTAAAACTTTAAACAATCACCATTTATCATTATGTATTGTCTTTTAGTTATTATCATTATTTATTACCATTTTGGACCCCTGTGATAGTCCTCCTGATGAAGATATGGCTGGGTGGTCATGTCAGCTGGCAGTCTAGCTGGTGCTGCCTCATCTCAAAAGGCTTTGACTAGAATAACAGATTCTGTCCTCAATGGCCTCTGATTCCCCAGCATACTAGCAAGAGCTAATTTCTACTGTCTGATGTGGCCTAAGTGTGAGCAAGAACAGGGAACCAAATGGATCATGCAAGGCCTCTTGAGACTTGGGCTATGAACTATGGTGTCATTTCTACTGTGTTGTTTTAACCAGAACGAATCATAAGGCTGGCCCAGGCTCACATTGAAACAGCACTCTGAAGACTCAGGGCAAAAGGAATAAAAACGAAGCCACTAATTGAAGTCACCAGTGTAGTTACTCTGTCAGCATGCCTATTCCAATACAGGCTCATTACTGATGAACTTTCTCAGAATTGGAATGCCACTTAAACAGAGGAGGTTGGGGAAAAACTCAGTTGATTGGCAAAGAGTCGTTGAAAACTTACGTTTCAGTGGATGACATTTTTAGAACAGGTAAATGATTACATTCCTGATTCTCCATTTGACCATGCTTATGAGAAGTACTTTATCATTTCAAAGGTGAATGCTATAGGATAGGATACCCCAAAGTTAAGACTGAAAGGATGCAAGATGCCCCAAGAAGTAAAGTGTACTGTAGTCATACAGATACACTAAATAAAGCCTGTCAAAAGACCACAGCACAAAGGGCTGGGCTGCTCTTCTCTACCTGATAGCCCTGCTTTGGGTACCACATGCCCATTGCTGGTTTCCTGAGTGGTTCGGACAAAATATTCCACCAGGAGAGCACATCAAAGGTGTTTCTTTTCTTCTGTAGCAAGATCCATAGAAACTGCATTCATTAGAATCCTTTGGTTATAAGTAACAGAAACAGCCTTGAGCTAACTATGGCACATAGAGGAAAATCAAGCATTAGTGGATACAGGCTCCTTCGCAGATGGCAGGGAGATAAAAGCACTGAGCTTTAGGAAGGGGCTGAAATACAACCAAGGGCCAAGATAGCATTCTCTTTTTCTGGTCTGCTTAATTTATGTCCGTCTGTCTGTCTCTCTGTCTCTATCTTTGCAGACTATTTCTATAACTTTTCATGTATTTAAAAACAGGTGGTGAAAAATGGCTATTCTATTATTTCCATATTCCATTTTGTGTGTTTGTTTTCTTTCTAGTTGGGACTGAACTCAGATATTGAAGTCTAATTCCATATTCCTGTGAGCATTGATTTTATTGGTGCAATGTTTGGTCAGATGGCCATTCTATCCAGTTATCTCTGACCACATTAGTGACTGTAAACACACATCCCAAAGCTTTTCCTGTATGGGTGAAGAAGGGTCCTCTAGAGCTGCTGGCAGTTGCCTAAGTGTGCCCCGAAAGGTCTTGTGACAGAAATTTCACAGGGAGAAGATTAATCTTTGCAAGATTTTGAAAAGGCATTTATTCAAACAGTTGGTTCATTGCTACTTTCCAATCCTTTATAGAACATAGGGCTCTGCCCACCACCAAGAAAGAACCAGCAACAGTTTATGGCTATCTTAGTTTGGGGGGGCCTGTAACAGACCCCACATTCACCATTACTTGCTTAGGCATCTATTATTTTATTAATGGAATAGGGGGTGAGAAAGTGAAGCCCAATAAGCCAATGAATGAAGAATTAATATGCAAAATCACCACATTGGATAATTGTGTCTTATTCTGCTGGGAAATTCTGAAAGCAGTGCAGATCACACACCCAACACTTCTAGTTACTAGTTGGGGACTATTGGGTAGCACAGGCATAGCTAATGTCCTGGCCCAGGCAGCCTGCTGCTTATATGGGAAGTGCCTGCCCCATTTGCCAGCTCAACCTTACAGGCACCAAAAATCTGGTTGTAAACATTGCAATTTCTGTATATGTACCATGAAGCAGTTGCCCACCACACCCAGCAAGGGAAACAGAAATGAAAGAGGGTGGTGTTACGGTATGGGTACCAGCCAAGGAAGGGAAGAAAGAGGGGAGAAGCATGTCTGCCTTGCAGAAGTTGAGTGGAAGAAGCAGATGACAGGGTGTGGTAGAGTGCAAGGAAGGAAAGGGATCAGGATGGCCCAGAGCAAGGCTCCTGCCCAGAGAAGGGGCACAGACAGAGGGGATTCAAAAAGACCGTTTTCTCCTTGGCAGAGCTGAACACCAAAGTACATTTATGATTCCGATCAACAATGGATAATTTTTTTTAGGGAACGTCCTATGGGAAACTCAAATGCAACTCTGCACATGCAGAGTTTGAAGCATCTGTGGAGAACAGAACAGATAGAGACCCAGAGTGTGCATAGAGGACAGAGGTCATGGCTAAAAATCCACTCCTGAGAAGTACTTGCTCGAGATGACTGATGTCAGTGGTTTTCAGAACTGGTTGCACTTTGGGAACATTCAGACAGCTTTGGGGAAAAACAAAAACAAAAACAAAAAAACTGATGATCAGAGATCCTGAGCTAATTCGCCAACAGTGTAATCTGGGAAGCTAAAAAAAAATCCTCCCCCACCCCAGGTGATCTGATATCCAGCAGAGTTTAAGAGCCAGGAAAATAGATGAACTCACTGGAGTGAAGAGGATTGCCCAGGATGGGTCCCTGGGGAGCTTGGGGACAGGAGACATAAGGGTTGTGAAGTACTGGCTCAAAGTGAAAAAGAAAACAGCTAAACCAAAGGGAGAGGGTTAAGGAGGATTGTGTTCAGTACTGCAGAGGGGAAGAAGGGAATGGCAGGTAGCCGTGGTGGGCTTAGTGTCTAGGCATTAGTGTGGAAGTAAAATTTCAAGGGCTGAGTTTCCTGAGAGAGTTAAGTGAGGTAACTCTGCAGCTAATGCATTGGTATTCCCAAGCAAGTCCTTTAACTCCTTCTTGATGAGAAAATCAAAACAAAATTTCTACCTTCTCTCCTCCCTTACTGAAGGTAGGGAAGACAAAGCTAGATTTAGGGTAGAGAATGAGTCAAAGGAATGAATTTCTTTTAGCTTGAGCTTCTGGAAAGAATACAACATTGACACAACCAGTTCAAGCATCATCACTTCCAGTTTCCATAACAACAGTGAGTGATGAGCCGAGTGTCTATCTGAGTGCTGAGCTAGCTGAAGCCCAGCACAGTAGCTGGCATGCGGTAGGTACTTTGTGTTTTCAGAATGTTTTTCCCCTCAGTCTTCAAAGGGCTCTATAAGTACAAGATGGTAATAATCATAGTTAAATCATAGTTAAAAAAAAGAAGATGGAAGTCAACACCCAAGGAATTCAGAGTCTGTGTAGAAACTAATGATTCCTTGAAGGCAAATTGTAGCTTCCTGGAAAGAGTTTTAGCAGAGTGCTGTTCTTTTTTCCTCTTTGCAAGGGGCAGAAGGAGAAGGAAGAGACTGACTGACTGACTGAATGACTAAGTGAATGAATACAAATGCAAGGATACACCGGTTTTCTAATTCACGTATTGGTGTTTCAAAAGTAATAACTTGAAGTCTTCCATCACTGCTAAGTAATTTTAATTTCCCTTGGGGTGTTTTTCTCCTCATCTTCCCATTAAAAGAGAATGTGAAAAGAGCCATCACAAATGATGTTTGCAGTGTTTCTGCTACTGGCCATGACTGCTTATTTCAATATCTTTCCTTCAGTGAACTGCTCAGGCAGGTGAGGAGTGAGGCAGGATCAAAGCCAGCAGTAATGGCTAAAAAAAGTGCCTAATTTGCCTAATTATAATAGTTAGAACTCTAAGTGGACTTTCTATCTTCAAAGTATCTTACCAAAAGCGAACTAATGACTCTTCATAACACCTTGTAAAGCAGGCACAATGATTTAACTCAAGGTGAATCTTCAGTCAGAGGGGGAAAATTTAACTGAGGTCTCTCGATATTGAGAAGTAACCTGATTGAATATGTGAGCCAACTTAGCTTAACGCAGAGAATCCTCTGGGTTAAGTCTAAGACTTATCCAGTCTGAGAGAAATTTAACAGACTGCTTTAGCAGTGGTCTGAAAAACAGAAAAGGAAACCGATTACTGACATAACCATGGCTTCAAAGAAACATTTAAATCAGTCATTTGGAAGGAACAAACACAAGCTTATTTAAAATTTCATCTTCTGCAAAATTAGGATGTCAGTACCCTTTAGAATTATTTTTCCAAGTGCTAGGGCCCTGTAAATATCGTTTGCCTGAGAGCACTTTCTCAATGTCTCTGCTGACAGATTTGGGCTGGAGAAGCCTGGAAGACTTCTATATGCTCTTTCACTATGATCCCCTGCCCCCAGTGTGACATCAAAATTCCCTGTGGGTGAGGAATGATGAGGATGCAACCTTGAAACCTTTCTCTCTAGCACTGTGCCTATGCAGAAATCCCTTATAGGTTTACCAGAATTTGGTCTTTCCTGAATGATTATTTTGATCCAAAGGCTCAAAGATTTCCAGATCTTCCCCTGGCACAAGGAAGTGTGCACGGGAGGCTCCCTAAAAGATATTCAAAATGGTGATGGGTGTGCGTTGGTTAAGTGGATGCAACTTTTGTATCCAACTGTCAGGGATGTGGCTGGAAATCCAGCTGAGGGATGAGACTGGCCTTGGCCAGATTCATTTTCAAGGAAAGCTTGCAGCCCACACAGGACATTTCTGGCTTTGCCTGCCTCCCCCATCTTTGCATCTTCTTGCCAGATTCTCCCACTTTGAGTGTGGCAGGGAGGGAAGCTAAAATTGTGGGCTAGTGAGACACAGTATTTGAGTGTCAGCCTTTTAAAAATCAGTCTCTTTCTCTCTCTCTCCCTGCTTAGCCTCATTTCCTTCCTCTTTCCTTCTCCAACTATACTAGAGATGGAAGAAGTCTTGGTTGCTTTTAGATCAAGGAGGAAAAATCAAGCTGTATTCGAGGTTATAAAACATGAAGAAATCCATCCTATGACTGGCAGTGTTAAAAATTTTAAATAGGAATAGCACATCTATATACTGTATAACGTGGAAATGATCTGGGTAACTCTCAAATTCATCTTTAACCCCTAATGTGTCTGTATTTGGGAAGAGAGAGAAAGACCTTAATTTAAGAAGATTAAGGTTAAATGAAGTTATGAGTTGGGTCTCCATCCGATAGAAATGATGTCCTTAAGGAAAAGAGACCTCAAGTTTAAAAGCATAGAAAAAGCACAGCAAAGAGGTGGTCATCTGCAAATGAGGAAGAGCTCTCCTTTATCAGCTCCGTCTTCATGTTCACAGACATCTAGCCTCAAGAGCTGTCACAAAATAAATGTTGTTTAAATCTCCTGTGGTCATCTGTTATGGCAATCTGAGCAGAATAATCAACTACAGAATTCAGCAGTTAAAAAGCTCAAGTGTCAACAAGTTGAAAAATAAATAAATGGTTCACACATGAATCTAAATATTCATTGACCTGGTAAGATCAGCTGGATATATTGACTAGGAGAAAACAAAAATCTATCCCGAACTACAGATATGTTATCACAAAATAGTTGTCATATTAGGACTCACAGGCATAGTCACAAATTATCACATTCAGGTGATGATTTGGGGGCAACTACATGCATAGAGTGACATAACAGAGAGAACCTTAGGGAGAGAGTAGGATTGGGGAGGGGAATGGTCAAGATGAATTGGTATCATTTGGCTTTTGGTTGTTGATGGTATTAGTGTTTGAACTCAGGATTTTATGCTCTGCTCAGCTTGCTTGATGGGTGTACTTTCACTTGAGTCATACCTCCAGTCCAGCATGTTGCTGATTATTTTGGAGATGGAGTATCAAGCACTGTACTGTTGAAGTAGACTTTAACTAAAATCCTCCAGATCTTTGCCTCTTGAGTAACTAAGGTCACAAATGTGAACCACCAGTGCCCAACTAATCTGGTTTTTTTTTTCAATTAAATGTAGTTAATGTGGTATGTATTACATAATCATAGGATTAAAAAATAATTTAGTTTTTTTTTGTCTCACTTGTTCTTCCGTTTTCTCAAAGCTTGAGTCTTGTGTTCAGGATGCTGTTCTAAAACATACAGCATAGTCATGGCTTACAGACAATTCCCTCTGCTACATTCTATAAACGGTCTATATATTTCCCAACAGTCATGCATAATCACTGGAGTTGTGGTGTCACAAACAGGCTCAAAGAACATTTTTGTACAAATCCCACAGTAGAAGTGAAATAATGATATTTTCCTTACCTAGGTTAAGAGTCTTTAAGAGGGCCGGGAGTTTGGCCTAGTGGTAGAGTGCTTGCCTAGCATGCATGAAGACCCAGGTTCGATTCCTCCATAGAAAAAAGCCGGAAGTGGTGCTGAGGCTCAAGTGGTAGAGCTCTAGCCTTGAGAAAGTCCAAGGACAGTGCTCAGGCCCTGAGCCCAAGCCCAGGACTGGCAAAAAAAAAAAAAAAAAAAAAAAAGAGTCTTTGAGATTACCATTCATTTCAATAGAGTCTAGGAAGGAAGAAGAAATGAAATGAAATGCAATCCAGAAAAAAAAGAATGAAACAAAATGCAATCCATAATACACACACACACACACACACACACACACACACACACACACACACCCCAAAGTAGTTTAAAGGAAAAAAATCTCATGAAATAGATTACTGAAACAAAACAGAAGTCAAAAGAGGAGAAATGGAGATTTCAGGGAGTTCAGCATAGGGCTTGATTATTCTGCCCATTTGTCAGGTGGAACTGTTTCCCCGTGTTACTGCACATACCATCTAATATCAGCAAGAGTATCCCCATGGCTAAATCTGCACTTCAGAACACATGGGATGGTTCTGAATAAAGGAAATGTCTCTTCTGTAAGGAAAGGAGGGGAGAGAGGGAGAGAGAGGGAGGTGGAGGATGAGGGAGAGGGAGGGAGAGAGGGGGGAGAGGGAGAGAGACACTAATGCATGGCTTTTCCCCCTTACATATTTGTGGTTATTCTAATGGGTTCCAGGATTCTCCAGATGTAGAACGTGGGCTGTCCTCACTGTTTTTTGTTGTGGGATTTATTTTAGGAATCGGGAAAGAGTTAGCCCTTCTGTAGATTGTGCCTTTGGTTCTCTCTCCTCCCCTTCTGGTTCTCCTCTCAGAGGCTCACAGGCCACATTCTGAAATGCTTGTTTCCTCCCCCACTCTGCTCCAGATCCCACAGGCACCCTGCCACTCCCAGAATGAGCCATCTTTCCTTTGCAACAGGACCTGGCTTTCTCTATGCAGAACTGGGCTTCCCCGTTGCCTTTTTAATTCTCCCATGGTCCAGATAAAGTCCCATATAGCCAATGCGAAAGGGCACCTCACATTCAGAGTTCTTCCCACAAGTGAACTCAATTATTCAGTGTCTGGCTTTTCAGGAAGGTAGATTTTATTGCTCTGTTTTCCCAGGCTCATGCCTGTAAAAATAGTAGAAATTCAGAACATACTTGCTAACGAACTCCTTTGAATGAAGCTATATTTTTCAGGAGACAATGAAAACAGTTAAATCATCTAAGCTATAATTTTCAAAGGCTAAGTGAAGAATCTATCTCATAAATTCCTCCTGGAAGAAGGGGGCTCCAGGGAAGACTATCAAGTTGATAAATGAGAGAAAGATGGAGAGAGACAGAGAGAGAGAAAGAGAGAGACAGAGACAGAGACAGAGAAAGACAAACAGAGACAGACAGACAGGGAGACAGAGAGACAGAGAGAGAGACAGAGACAGAGAGAGACAAAGACGAGATGGAGAGAGAGAGAGAGAAGAGGGGAGAGAGATTTCACTAGTTCTACCACATTTAGCAATGTAGAAGAGAGTTGTTACTACCTGATTCCACACTTCAGGATGATGTCAAATTTATTATTCAGTTCTTCTCTCATCCTGAGTTAGGCCTACTTAGATCCATGGTGGATTTGGGGCCATGATGCTAGATGGTTGTGAGAGTTTCTTATGTAAACACCAGAGCGTCTAGGTAAAATGCCATTGACTGTCAGCTACATTTTCCCAAGTATATTTTTCTCTTCAGTCTAAATGCTATTTTGATCATAAGAATGTCACACTCCACTCATTCAGTCACAACACATTTTTCCACACCAAAGTTTCATGCTAAAAGTAGTTCCAGGTAGAGGCTGAGGAGGGAAGAAGCCTCAGAAATACTTTGGAAACTAAGAACTTGCTTGAAAAAAAAAAGTTTCTTTCCTCCTCGTAACTCCTAATTGTTCATTCAATAGCCCCATCCTCCCTAAGTTTTAAAACACACACAGTCCATTCACATGAAAATATTTAAATATTTCTTAAATTGTTTTGAGAGAAAGAAGTACTCCATCTAAATTTTGGTGCCATGATAGCATGTCTGCCCTTTTCCTGAGAAAATGGAATTCACAATTAATACATACTGTGCATTAAATTTGTGTTTGGTAAATAACCCCATGCAGGTAAGACAGTTTGAAAAAAAAAAGAATTATCTCACATGTTTTCTTGGAGCTGTTCCCCAATTACAAACACAAGAAATGAAAAAGAAGGGCTAGGAGTTTGGCCTAGTGGTAGAGTACTTGGCTAGCATGCACGAAGACCTGGGTTTGATTCCTCAGTACAACATACATAGAAAAAAAAGCCAGAAGTGGTGCTCAAGGGGTCTTGAGAAAGCCCAAGGACAGTGTTAGGACTTGAGTTCAAGGCCCAGGACTGGCAAGAAAAAAGAAAGAAAAAAAGAAATAAAAAAGAAACAAGGCAGTTCCATTCAAGCTCTCTCAGTCCACAAGATTAACAATGGAGAATGTATGGGCTGTCTAACAGGACCATCTGGGTCCCTTTAAGAAATGCAGGCTACACAGACAGGCCTCTTACATCAGAATCTCCAGGCCAGGCTCAGGTCTGTGTATTCAAAGCCCTCCTATTGGCTCCAATGTGCACCAATTGGCGGTTCCCACTGATGGGAATGAAATCCCACAGCCTGCAAACACTTCACTAGGAAGCAGATCTTCCTAAAGAAGCCATGTAAATGTTCAATAACATCAGTGTCGCTTGAAACAAGAAATGGACTAGGCCTCAAGGATACCAAGTTTAAGGTTGTTCGCCGTTTTTATAACAACTGTGTATTTGGGGAACAACTTCAATAAATGGCAAGAAATGGCAGAACGTGTAGCTATTGAGCAGGTATTTTGTTTCGAGCACCGACTAGGTGGTCAGCATTGCTGCAAGAACTCAGAATTCACCAGAGACCAAAACAAATTGGCCTGCCCTCTTGAAGAAGCTTGCCTGTGTGAACCTTATCATCTAAGCTATAAGAAAAATTTGCAGGTTGTGGTGCATATTGAAAAAGCGGGATTGTGTAAAAGTCCCTAAAAATTCAATATTGCCACTGTGCCCTCTTCAGGGGCTGTGTGTCTAGCTCTGGTTCTAGAGGAGATGAGCAGTCAGCATTAAGATGCAAGACAAAGTTATTTAGAAAGTGGCAAGTGGTAGGTGGGAGGACTGAGGGAGCCCATGCTGGATTTCCAGCAGTTGATAGGCAGAATTATGAGTTCTAGGCTAACTTGGACTATACAGTGAGACCTTATCTCAGAAGAAAACCCAAAAAGAACAACTGGAGGTCTGTACCCAACTTTTCCCGTCTGCACTATCACCTGTCATGGCTGTCTTCCACTGAACTTAAAACCTAGTCACACTCTCTCTCATCCAAAACTAAATTGGCCTGGCTCTTCAGGGGCCATACTCCCTTCCTTACCTCACTTCTACCTCAGCCTTCTCTGAATTCCTCTTACCAGGTACGTCCTCTTCTCCCTTCTGATCTAGCATTTTCTTCTATTTGGCTGACACTGTACTAGTCACTGTCATAGGGCACCATTTCCCTGCTGGCATATGGACTATGTGTGGACTTCTCCCACCCAACTATATGCTCTCCAGAAAAGAATAGGCATGTGCACCATGTAACAGAGTTGGTCTTCAATACAAGTCAACAAATGTGTCATTGAAGGCCAGGAAGCAGTTGTTTCAGCATTTAATCCTTGCTACTTGGAAAGAGCACAGTATTACACCAACATCGGCAAATTGTTCTGTGAGACTTCATCTCAGTCAATGTATGAGCATGTGGGTGCATCTCTATCACTCCAGCTATACAGGAAACTGAGATCAGGAGAATCAGGGTTTCAAGCCAACCTAGGCTGGACTGTGTGTGTGAAGGGTAGAGTCTCACAAGAACGTAGCTCCACAGGACAGACTGGACATAGTGTCATATGCCCGTTATCCTACTGTGGTGGGAAACACGAATAGGAGAATCATTTTCCAGAGGGACGAGGACAAAATTCAAGATCTGATCACAAAATATAACCAGAGCAAAAAAAAAAGAAAAGGCCAAAGGCATAGCTTAATTGGTACATCTTCCTAGCAAGCATTAAGCCCTGAGTTCAAATCCCAGTACCATTCCCCCTTCCCCTGAAAAAGTGCATTGAAGACCCATCATGATTCAAATCATGTACAGATCAGCAGCCTTTCTATTTCCTCCTCAATTTTATGACACTGTGAGAATAAAGATAATTTATTCCTTGAACTATAGACATAAAAGGTCAGCACTTACTGGTAAGCTGCAAGCAGGGTAGACCAGGTCTTCATTTCCTTCAGAGATATGACCATGAAGACTTTCTACTTCAACAGTGAAAGAACTCACATGTAATAGTTGAACCATTTGCATATAATGCCAACAGTTAATAACTCTTGCCTAAACTCATGTTCTTTCAAAGAACACTTGTGCTTTCGACCCAGAAAACACCAAGATGCCTGTTACTTACAAAAGTAACCACCAGGGCTGTTCATGATGACATGTGTCATCACCATCATGCAAAGGTGTCACTGGCAGGAACGAGTCAAAAGATCTCACGGGAGGCCCATCCACCCCTGCAAAACACACCCCAATTGGTCGTGCTGGATATTTGTCATTGCCCTTCTTGCAAGCTTGTAATGTGTATTTCAAAAGTTGATCTGATGGGATGAACACTCAGAGCGCTAATGGTGTTGCTTAAGAACAAGAGAAATCATTTAGAAGGTAGAGGGCGTTTCCTTTCAGGAGGATTGCAGCCCACCAAAGGTGGTTTCTGCAGCCACCCGCAAAAAACATTCCAACAGCTAGAATCAGATCTCAGTGTGGCTATTTGTGGCAGACAAAGACCCTGTGTGACATGAGCTTTACAAATAGCATCAATTATTAGTGACACAGGATCATTCTTCCACGCCATCTTTAACAAAAGATACTAAGAAAGAAAAGCATGTCTATAATTATAGTGGTGACAAAATACAGCAAAATGCTATAGAGGAGAAGGACTTAGGAAGGCTTATTACTCAATACAATACTCTTTTGAATATCCAGGAGCTTCAACTCTACAGGAAAACCTGTCACTAAGTCACACAAAAGGAACAATTCTAAACTGGGAAAGTTGCCTCAAGCTACGTGGGCCAAGCTTGACAAGACTGAAATCATCTGCTAATGGGTTAGTTTTCATCTTGTATGACCCAGGAGTTAGGTCTGACTCCAAACACATATCTACTTCAAAAAATCATGGTCTGAGACGACTGGAATCTCAATTTCAGAGTATTTTAGTTTTCTTTATCAAAACAAAGGCAAGTGTAATTGTATCTGTTAAGTAGCACAAATCATATCATTTGTTAATTTTACAATTAAAACAAGAGAGAAAAATATACTGTTTTCATTTTGCTTTGAAAATAAGCCAGGGCAAGAATAATGGAGGGAACAATAAAGTTTTAGTGTCATTTACTAAGGCGCTTTTAAATTATCATGCTAAGCATGATGCAGCTATTCTGACCAACTCTATGAAAAGGAGGCTATAGGTGTTTAAGGAACCTTCCAAGTATCATAGTTAGAAGGCAGTGAAACTTTTGGCTTGACAGAACTAGTTTTATTGCCTGGCTTCTTCTACCTGCTCAAGATATCACATGTTGACACATTAGCTAAATTCTCATTAAATGTACATCTAGGACTGAGGCCTGGTGCAAAGTCTGAGATTCTACATATCCAGCTCCCCAGTGGAGATGAGGCCTCTCTGTGGGTAAGCAAGGAACTTTTCCATGGCACACCATTCAACAACATGGTGTAGAAACCGGCACCCTCAATTCATCACTTGATCCTAAAATATTTAAGGCGACATGGAGACAAGGAAGATACCAATCCGGAAACGATAGTGGTTATGGAATGCATACATTTCCATGTATTTTTACAGTAAAAATGCATTAAAAAATCTTTCACAAACTTAAAAAATACAAGTAGGGAATTGAGTCCTCCCCACAATATTCTGTCAGGCAACAACCCCGTAATAGCGGGAGAAGAAACCCTAAATAGTTGGATTTAATCATACAAAATACTCATCCATCATCTCTCATCAACAATTTTACATGAACTGTGCATGTGTGAGGAAGGGGAAATAGGCTCACAAGAATCAGTTTCCAATTTAAGGTTACAGTAGTTCAAAGAAAATGATCCTTCTCGCTGAATGCTTGGGCCCTATCAAGGAAAGCATTTCCCAACGAAATCTGCTGTGTGAGATTAAGGTAAATTGCAACACCAAAAGTCCTCAAGAAATGAGACAAACTTAGGTGAGTAGCACAGTTTAAAATAGCAAATACTATCTCTTTCAAGAAAGACACCATTAAGATGAAAACTTCAGGGTGAGCTCCAAAAATGTCCCTTAGTTTCACTTGTTTCAAACCCTGCATCACAACTGAGAGCATCAGTCATTTCACATCACAGATTGTGCTGAGAAAAACCTTAGCACTGGAATCTTAAGAATATCATTTCCAAATTAGCGTTTCAGAAATTGAGAAAAAGACTGTCGTTGTACTCTTCTTCAGCCTTACGGTCACAGCTCAATGTATGCTTCATGTGGAAAACTCTAATAAAAATAGCATTCGCGGACTTCTTTCTCCTTTTTAGCTACAGAATGTACATTGTGTCTGCTCCAGGAAAAGGACTTGTGTTAGAAATGTCCACAGCACTATAGCTGTTCATTCTAATAGTACGCATAAACCCAGAAATCAAATAAAGCTATGAACAATGTAATATTTATATATGCATAGTGTTTTATAAAAAGATTGGCCCACATACTGCTTTATTTCCCCATCAATACAGAAAGAGCATTAAGTCCCGTAGCACACTTGCAAGAAATATAAATGAGTAAAGGACAGAGAATGCAGGGAGATGGAATAAGCCAGAAGCAGGCTCGCCACGGAGGAAATGGAGGAATCCCAAACCAACTAAAGCTGCAGACAATTACAGTCTCCTGTTTTTAAAATAACTTTACATACCTGATTTAGTTTACATTAAAATATATCCCCATGAGTCAATTCGTTCATATTCAGAAATATAAACACATGTCACATTCCTCACAGCTAAGTTTTTGTCATAAATTCTCTTTTATACAAGAAAAAAAGGCAACAGTTGTTTGTTCCAACAGGCTCTATTAATTACAATTTTTAACTGTACACACAATGATTAGTTTTTTTTCTTTTTACTTTTTTTTTTTTTAATACAGTACCATGGGAACAACAGTGATTGACTTGCAAAGTTTTGTGTCTGTACGGAAAATGCAAAACATTACTACAGAAATACACAATGCACAGTCAGCAGCAGTTTGCTGTAGTGATCCAACAGGTACAAGCAAACATTTGGCTCAGCTAGGCAGAAATCCATTTAAACCACATCCTGGGGCTACAGCCAACCCAATGACACACCACCTGAGAGGGTTCAGAAAACACTGGACGCTTTAAGAATCAAAAATCATTAAGTTATGTTCTGCTGTCCAAAGCTGCAAAGGACAATGTTGTGAGGACAGAGGTTTTTCAATGATCTGAGATTCCTTCCTTCCACCAACCTGAAGACTTCCATTCTGGTTAGAGTACAACCATCATTTCTAAGACTGACTAGCCCTCTCACTTTAAGGATCACCACCAAAGCTCAATACTGTTGTCTCCCTCATAGTGGGTACACTGTTCCTATGTCTACTATTTGGCTTCAGAGCAGAGCAAACAACACAGCCGTTTGCTGTCTCACCCTTCAAATTGCTGAGCAAAGCTTAGGTGGCACTTCTCTAAAGGAGATCTTCATGGTGAAAAGGCTAATGAATTTTACAATTTGTGTTTTAGTTGTATCTGGGTACTGTGGCAGTCAACTTCATCTCCAAGCCTTCCTGGGCCAAGGAGAGTACAAACTGCTTTTTTTGTGAAAACTCTTTAAGAACAGAAAATATCTCTGTGCTGTGCAGTTAAGCTATAAATATCCTTCATTTGTAATAGTAGTCTTGTTACAGAGTTTGCTTCATTTCAGGATCATGGGAAATTCTCTTCTGTTCCAAAAGGCCTTCAGTTTTTCTCTCTTTCTCTGTGTGTGTGTGTGTGTGCACGCACGCGTGTGCGTGTGTATGTGTGCATTTGCTGGTATTATGACTTGAATTCAAGGCCTAGGCATGATTTTTTGCTTAAGGCTGTTACTCTATCACTTGAGCAACAGTTTCACTTCCATCTTTTTTTTTTTTAATGGTTAATTGATCAGAGTTTCATGAACTTTTCTGGCCAGGCTGGCTTCAAACTGCAATCCTCAGGTCTCAGCCTCCTGAGTAGTTAGGATTACAGGTGTGAATCACTGCAGCCTGACTGAGTTCACTTTTTTTGACCCTCGCTTTTAAGGGGAAAAAACCAAAACCTGTCTGTATGACATCACTACATAACAGTCTGTATCAAGCTAATTAATCTTAATCAATAATTTCCCTTCCTCAGAGAAAATGACCAAAAGTCCCATTTAACCAGGAGAGGAAGGTTAGCCAAAGGGGAGAATAATGTTTAACGATTCTACAGTTTATGTAGAAAAAAAAAATCTATATCCCTTTGGGCCAGTCTTTTGGCAAATAATTTCCAAAAAGAAGTATGCATTTAAAAAATACTTTCTTTAATATTATACATCAGGCACAACACTTTATATATATATATATATTTCTTTCTTATAAGATCTCAAATACATAAAACGTCCTTTGCCATCGAGAGGATCGTCAGGTGACAAGCTGCTTCGTGTAGGTAGGTAAGAAACTAGATTCTGTCAGGTCTGTGACCTTGAACCTTGGACTCGGTGAAGGTCGGGACGCGGTTTGTCAGCTCCGGGTCTCAGATGCTGAGGTCTGTACTGCATTCTTTGTAGGGGCGCCTCCTCTGCTCCGGGGGGTTCCTGGAACTTCTGCCGGCCTCCTGTTTCAGGGTGGCCTCTCCCCTCTCTCGATGGGTGTCCACCCTGTCCTCCCTGCTTCTCCGGTCCAGGGATCGCTCGCGCCTGCGCTCCGGGGACCGGGCCCTCCGGCGGTCGGTGGACTTGGCTCTGCGCTCGGGCGAGGCCCCCCGACGCCGCTCCGGGGACCGTCTCTGATCCAGGAGCCTCTCCAAGGACCTTCGCCGATGGCTGGGCGAGCCGTCCCGTCTGCGGGTCGGGGACCTCTCTCGCCTCCTCTCCGGAGAGAGCTCCCTCCTCTTCTCGTGCTTCTGCCGCCTCTCCAGGGTGTTGTCCGCGCTCCGGGTGCCTTCCCTGCGCTTCTCCGCGGCCTTGCGCTTGGGGCCGTCGGGCGCCGCGGCCCTGCGCTCCGGCTGCGCGTCTCTCCAGCCGTCCCGAGGCGCGCCGTCCGTGTCGGGTTTTCTAGAAGTTCCGTTCCAGGTGTGGTGTTCGTTGGGTTGTCTGCTGTACTCTCGGTGGCCTCTGGGATCCTTCGCGTGTGCCCGCTTCTCCCCCTGTGCTGATGATTTGTGAAGGTCGGGTGGGTAACTGGACTCCAATGATGGATGAGGTCGGCGGTCGGCCGGCCCAGGCCTCACTTCCGGAACACTTTGTGCCCCGGCGGGGGCGGTGGGGGCGCCGTCGTGGCGGTCGCTGCTGGGGTCTGCCAGGAAGAGAAGGGAGAGCAATCGTTTGGTACCAAGAGCCTTTGGTTGCTGTCCCCCACCACACCCCCACTCCCGCCCACAGTGGACTCATTAGTCACAACAAACAAAACGTTAAAGCAGTCAGAATCAAAGCCAACTGAATCTTGGTTAATTTAACTACAACGACTTAGGGTTAAAAAATGAATAATAAACTAGCACTTGTGGCTGACTAGTCTCCACTCTCAATACATAGGGAAGTATTCTTTAAAGGCACAACCCAAATAGTCTAGAAGTATCCACATTCCTTTCCTACTAACCCTTCTTTCCCTTCCCCCTCCCATCTCCTTACTCAAAGCATTCTTCATTTTAGACAAACACACAACACACAACACACACACACACACACACACACTTGATTTGGTTTGCTTAAAACTAATCTAGGACACTGATTTGAAGGGGCAGGAGGGAAGCTTTCTGGTGAACAGAAATCTATGTCTCATCTGTGGGGTGATTTAAACAAATGGACACAATGTGAAAAAAAAACCCCTCATGATTTACATATTTTACCATATGCAAATCACACTTGCTCTGTAAAAAAGAGTTCAGAGTGTTGGGCAAAAAGGGATTACAAAGGCAACAGGGACGCCGGGCTAGATGTTAACTGGCAACTCTAGATGTTTATGCCCTGGTTCATTATTTATCTACTTTGTCTATTTTTGTGTAAATTCCAAAATAAGGACCTGTTTTTGAAAGCTGTTTTTTTTTTATTTTTTTGATAGATAAAAGGGAAGGGAAGAAAGATTGTTCAATACACATTTAAAATTAGATGTGTTTACAAAACATACACACACACAAAAAAAACCAGGTTACAGCTAGGATTTGGCAAATGGGCTGTAAAGAACCAGTTCTCTCTCCATCTTGTCTAGCAAAGCCTTACCTATCCAGTCCAGACCTTTATGATACTGGGGATCATTCTGTTGAAATGTAGGGTGGGCTGGTAGAATGAAGTGATTGGATACTTGGGGGAAAGGGCACTGAGCAGACTAGCACACATCTAGCCTGGAGTGTTGTGCCTGCTTTTAGGACAAGGGGTAGCAACACTTCAACAGGGTGAGCAGTGTACTTACAATTCAAAGAACGCAGGGTGCTCAGAATGAATTGCCAAACATATCAAAATAGAGCTAAGCAGAAGCAATGAGGAAATTAGGCCACAGCACAGAAACACCTAGTATTGATTGAGCTACAAACCGTAGTTTGATTATGGCCCATAAGGTAGAAGCAAGCCTCCCCGAGCTTTTCATTTCTCATACATGCAGCGATATTAGGAGGTATCATCGCTGTAGGAGGGAAGGCCCAGCACCAAGAACAGTCACAGAGAAGGAGAAAGAGAGAAAGAGAAAAAAGTTGAACATTTAGATTCCCTATAACAAGGAGGAAAGAAAAAAAATCTGCATTTGTTAACATAGGGCAAAAGAGAGTTTATTTGTCCAGTCAGACAGTCTAAGGCAACACTTAAATAAGGCTGCAAAGACCGCAATGGGAAGAATGACTTTTTAGACAGCCATAGATGACTCAAGAACCCAGACAATGGATGCATCCTTTCTTTTCTTGTTTTGTGTTTTTTCTTTCTTTTTTTTTTTTTTTCAAACAACTGCAACAATGACAGGCTGGCATAGAAGAGCATTAACAATAAACAACAAAAGAACAAAGTCTCCCCCTCCCCCACCCTGCTCCCACCCCCGAGACCGCGGCAGTTAAATTAAGTACAAAAAACTCATTACAAAAATAGCCTCACAGAGAAGCAGGTTCCAATCAAGTCAGAAAAATATTGGAACTTAACATATTATAACCCATTTGTGACTCTAATCAATAGCATTAGAGAGACTTAGTCCAAATGACGCATGGAGACAGTTAACAGCAGCGTAAACCTGACATGTTAGACCCTTCTTGGAAAACTGTATAGTTAAACGATCTTTATTTTTAGCCCAAAGAACATTTTTGTTAGTGTTGGATTTTCATCCTCAGTGCAACAGACATAGGTTTGGAGAAGGTACACAGGTTACTGACGATGACTCTCAAATGAAATATCACATCCAACAGAAGCATAGGGAAGACAGAAAAGGGAGACAATGTTACACAGTCTCAGTGGCATTGAGTCAGAAGTTTAGTACAGTGTACAGCCATGGTGTCAAAACGTTGTCATGAAGGTTCCCTTCGGGTTGGCCATGCTTAAAGGGCCCTCATCTGCTACTCACCCCTATCCCCCCTTACCTCAGACCCCTTAAAACTGAGCACCGGGCACTAACCAACATGAGGGAAGGCTGCATTCAAAGGAACCATTCCTCCTTGAGCTATATCTGAATTAAGAATCTCATCAAGTCCAAACTGCAACTGGGAATTGTGTGGAGACTTTCAGAAAAGTGGGTGGTAAACAAATAAATCCCAAATAAAGGGGACCCATATATCTGGGGACCATTCAATCACAGTTTCTATAGAAACTTTTGTAGACCTTTGGTTGGGAAAAAAATAGCCCTACATCTAGGGCATAGCTTTCTTTATTATTTATTTATTTTTAAATTTTAAACAAGAATCTCAAACAAATAGGCCATTAATTCTTACAATATACAATATTTTGCCATCAGAACACTAAGCTATGGAAAGATCACTGCTGTCTAGTCAAATCATGTCTAAAGATATGACGAAGAAACTCTACATAAAACCGGGCTTTCCTTATAGGAAAGGAATAGGAATGTTTCCCTCAGGATGAGCACTGGGAATCTAGTTTACCCTTAATCACTTGAAAGCATATGGCTAATAGATCAACAGTTTGTTTGATAGTATTGGGCTCAGGTGGTCTGATCTAGGGTAAGAGACCAGTGGGGGTTCTAGGCAATTATTGTACACACAGCAACCCTCCCCCCAATATCTTGAAATTTATGTCTCTTAAATCAAGACATCAGTAACCAGAAAAGAAAAAAATATATATCATCTATTGTGCCTCAACATATCACTCAGGAAACCTGCTTTCCTGCTTCTTAAAAGGAGTAATATAGTCATTTTGTGCTAACAATTTGATCTGAGAAACAGTTTGGCACAGTTCAAACAAACATTCCTTCGCTCTTGGTCGGACTAGACAAAATGTTCTCTCTGATTATGAGAAAGGGGGCTATCGAGATCTTGTCTTAGGCCACGCCCCAGTCCACGTAAGCAAGCAAAAGGATGAAATATGTAGAGATTTCAGAACAAGCGAGGCAGATAATCACATGGTGCGAGAGGCTGGTAAGACACTGGTGAATAGGGGAAACAAAAAGGACTTTCCTGCTGCCGTTCTGGAGACAAATTCATGGAGTCATGCCAGGGAAGGAAGGAACGTTTTCATAGTTTGACCCACCATATTCTGGGACTGAGCCGTCTCCCCGTCTCAGAAACAGACGAACTCTGCGGCCACCATTCTTAATCAGTTCTATGGCCCGAGAATGCTTCATGTTTTTGGTGGTCTCACCATTGATCTCTAGAATTTCATCACCAATCTGTCAAGGCGAAAGGGAACAAGGTGAGAGGGTCATAAGAGGTTTACAGGAGCTATTGGGGATGTTCTTGATTTAAAACCTTTTCCTTTGCTTAACTGATTGACATTCAGCAATCACATTCCAGGAAGGTTTCTACTGCTTAGGATATAACAATGAAAAAGAAAAACAAAAAAGCAAAAGAAAGCCTTATTCTCATAGAAGACTAGCTTATAATGAGGAAAGACTAGGAGATGATGCAAACTTGAAGGGGTGCGGCCTAATAGAAGGAAGTTACATCATTGGAGGTGTGTCCCTTTAGAGGATGTTGGAACTCCTTTTTCTCTTTGTCAGTGGCTTTCTGGTAGCCATAAGGTGAACAGCTCTGAGTCCCCCATCATTATGTTCTGCCTTGCCACAGGCCTAAAACATAGTCCCAACAGAATATAGCTGAAACTTCTGAAACTGTTCGAGTTCATTATTTTCAGGTATTTTTTACAGTTGTGATTAACACTCTACCCTATGAAATCCTGCGATGAGAAAAACAAGAGAGGACTCCAGCCAACTGCCCACAGGCACTACATCCTAAACAGAGGAATTGTTGAGAATGAGCCTTCAGAAGAGACACTGGTGGTTGATACATTGACTAGGTGCCAGCTACAATGGTAGGCACTGCACAAAAAAGAGGGAATAGAACAGACCAGAAGGCTGGTCACATGGAGCTTATATCCCAGAAGAAAGATGAGGAAAAGCACTCACTCAGAATCTAAAGCCATGAAAGTGAATCTTATCTCTTGTTCACTAAGTGACTTTGCTTAGTGGTTCAACTTCCTGGATTTTACTTCCTCCTACCAAGCTGGAAGGATTATGCAATCACTCTTGTGAGCTGTATGCCATTAAACAAAGTACTGTGACAACCATATTTCATTCAAACAGGAACTCTTAAAAGTGATTAAAATTCAAACAAAAGGAGTATGTACATAAAACTACAATATATCTTTGTGCCTTTGTACATGCACAGACTATACACATACATGAATGAAGAAAGGCTATACAAGGAGCTGGTATATGGTTTGATTCTAGAAATTATGTATTTTTTTGTCAGTTTAATTTTCTGAAATCACTCTCATGCTCTTTTTGCTTATCCAGAAAAATGTTTGAAAAATTCAGTCTGAATAGCTCCAGAATCAAAGTTGAATCTTAACTACTAATAGAGTATTGAATTTCTCAGTCATGGGTCAGTTTGTTCAAGCAAACTAGAATCTCTTTCTGTCTGTCTGTCTGTCTGTCTGTCTATCTCTCTCTCTTTCTCTGTCTGTCTCTGTCTCTCTGTCTCTCTCTCTCTCTCCCTTGGTCTGAGTTGGAGTCTTTTAATTCATAGCAAATGATTCCTTTTATATATGCCTTCATTCATGTGACTTATCTATGAGTGAGTGGCTGATTTATCTCTCCCTAATCAAATCTTCTGCCCAGGAAGAAACATTAGACAATTAAACAGAACAGAGTGAAGTTTTGGCATGTGTGTTATTTAAAATCTGTATTTTGATTGCTACAGAGCATCTTTGAATATCAACATCATGGAGTTGGTAGTCTTGTGTTGTGGTATGGGTAGATTATAATCTCTGAGGTTAGAGGAAGAGAGCTAGTAATTGAGCTAAGGAATGAGTAGAGCTCACAGCCCAGAATCTACAGGGCCACACACTTTTCCTGTTCTTTATCTAGCAATTTCCAAGAATTCTTGTGAAGTGATGTTCCTGCCACTCACTATTAACTGCAAGAAGTATGGAAATGTTGATGGGAAAAAAATCTACATTTAACGAATTTGTAAGTAATTTTAATTCCAGGCTCAATGCAAAAGTTTTGTCTAACGTTTAATGGCTATGGCTAGCTATGCCTTTGGAAGAAATATGGTGAAAGACACCCATTTACATAGAGCATCTTGAAAGCCAAAGAAAAAATTAATTTTCACAACACAAATGTTCTTACCATGAATGTAAAGAAGTAACTACTGATGGTTTACTTATCTCCTTTCATGACTTACCCTCATCTTTCCACACCTTTCTGCTGGACCATCCTCTGCCAAGCGCAGAACATAGAGGTCCATGTTATACTCTCGACCCCCTCGAAGACTAAAACCAAATCCTTTGGCTCCTCTTTCCAGTTCCACAGTGTAAAAGTCTTGTTCCTATTTTAAAGAAATGTAATGCAATCATTCTGGGAGAATTTCTATCCATAGCTCTTTCTAAATATGTTCTTTATTTTCTTCTTTTAGAATTTTTTTGCGGGGGTTAGGGGTTGGTCCTGGAACTTGAACTCAGGGTCTGGGTACTGTCCCTTAGTTTTTCTTTTTTCTCCCATGCTCCTCAGATCTCCATCTCCTGAGTAGCTAGGATTACAAGCTTATGTTGCTATCACATATGGGTAGTTTCTATTCATTGACAGTATGACTCTTTCATTGTTTAGTAATCTCAGAAGCTAAAAACATGCATGAAGGTACTATATCATGTATGTATTAAAATTCAATCAGTGAGGATGTGATTTAAATTTGGAATAGAAAACCTTCATTACACGATATAATTCACTCACTACTGGATGTACAGTTTCTTTGATCCATACCTGATAAATGCTAGCAGCAACCAAAACCAACCTCTACAATCTGGGAAACAATTCCCTTTCCATGGGATAAATGGACTACGCAAAGTTCCCAGGAGGCCAGCAAAAAAGGTATTGCATCACCCAGTGTAATTTGTTTATATGGCTGTTATCTGTATATCCCCCTATACCATCTTCAGGGAAAGATGTCTTCATCTACTGGTCTTACCCAAGAAACACCACATGAAAACAGACATTCTCATGGCAAAAATCAGTTTATAGAAGACTAAGCAAATAGACATTAGCTGCTTTGCTTTTCCACTGATTGTCCTACGACAGTTTCCCATTCAATGTTTTTATTCCCCTGGGTCCCCAGAAAAGGATATAAAGGGATTATTTTTCAAAGATAGTAAAGTACCAATGTCATTTCTTAGAAAATCCAATGTAAGAACATACTTGCTAAATCATCTCACAAAAGGTTATTTTAATTTAAAGATGCCTTTTTTAAGGACTAGCGGATAAAGACAGCCATAGATAGGTGGAAGGATATGAGCACTGTGTACTGACAGAATGGAGAAAGGCCTCACCTGTGTAGCCTGCGGTGCTTTGAACTCAAACTGTGATTCCGGCTTTGGTTTGGTGGTATTCCTGCCAAATTAAGAGAAATAAATGTAACAGCAACCCAAAGGAAACGGAGAAAGAATCAAAGATATGTATTATCATGCCGGGAGTTATTTTACTCCCATTTAAACTGAAAAAAGAAACCCAAGCCACATCTGACCTTGCCTCTGGGGCCCCCTGCTGAGCAGGGGCATGTGTGGTGGTGATGGTGGCAATCTTCTCAGCATTGGTCAGCAAGGTGGCATTTGAAGACTCTGCGGGACAGAGCAGAAGGAAATGAAGGCCTTAGAGAAGACGTGGTCCAAATAGGAGGCAAGCAGAAGCCCTGATCTAAATGACAAGTCTGACTTTGCTGTCCCCATTTCAAGCAGTGTGGCTCACCTTTCTAACCAAGTAGGAATTTAATGAACCATTGTGAGGTCTTCGCTGCTTGGGGTCACATCTGCCCCTAAGACCTTCCTCCCCACTAGATAATTCTACAATGCAGCCAAGAAATTGCCAGAGAAACTAGGGCTCTAAAATTATACTCAATATATGTATGTCTCACTCTTGTCTTCCCAGTGGAGTTGGGAATCCCAGCCAAGCATGAGACCTCCCTGGAGTTTTCTTCCAGAATTTTACAGACAGATGATAAACGTTTCTGCTAATATTTCCTGCAATGCATCTGCAGCATTTGGTGAAGATGCCTGATTGCCTCACGTGAATATTAAAATCAGAAGTGTGCTCACATCTTGTTAAACATACCCAAATAATGCACACCTCATACTCCCTTGCTGTCAGGGAAGCTCATCTGAAAATCTGGAACTCCTGGCAGCTCTCATTTAGTCTTACTAAGGAAAGATGAACTTTAAAACTTATATTACTGGAACCAGATTTTGCAAATATAAGTTTTATAAATCATAAAACTGCCTTATGGTAATGAATATGATTGTACTTCTATGTAAACTGACTTTCTTCTCCACTAATCTAATGACAACTTCATTCATCTCCTCAAGTTTAGGGACCCAGAATCTGAGGACAGTCATAAATGTAACTACAGACTGCGTGCTGAAATGTGTGTATTAAAATTTAATCATTCATGTAGTACAGCATGCTCTTTTACTAATTATTTCTACATTAACATCAAAGCAGGTAGGAGTCAACTAGGAGCAAATTGTATTTTTAATATTTATTTTTAAGCTGACTCTTTACAACTTGGTGTACATGTTTTAATCAAGACACTGCCAACTGTGATGGTAAGGTTCTACGATTTGCCTATGTGTGTGCATTTAATCTACTGTGCACCTTGAAGACTCAAAGTTCTCATGGGCTCAATGATTCATAATAAGCAGTTTAATGTTTGCTAAATACATATTTCTACCCTCCAGACCTGAGACGGTTTCCACAAGGAAATAGCTTAAGTATTTCAAATGGATGAACCTGGAATATATCTCTTTGCATTGCATGCCTGGGAGAAAAGACTTCTGACACCTCCTGAATGCGAGGGGTCTACTATTTTTAATTTCCTAAGGGTATTAACTCAGCTTGGGTCTGGCTTTCTTTTCTCTTCATCCATTACACACAGTAGGTAAAGGCATGGGTTTGAATTTCAGAACCAGATTCAAACTCCCCTTTTCCCTACTCATTAGCTGTATGTCTTTTATCCTTACTTGGTAAAAGAGATAATGACAAAAAAAATTTCCTTCTTCTGGATAAAATGATGTGAAGTGTTCAGGAGAGGGCCTGACTTCTAGTGAGTACTCAGTTCCCATTAATTTTTGCTACTACTGTGATTTTTTTCATTTATTACTACAGGAATTTCTTTAAGTGATTTAAATTCCTTCCTAAATGAGAAAAGAAAAGGATTTTAACTATTTCTATTTCAGCCATAAAAGCCCATTATTTTTATAGGCAGGATACAAAATTAGTAACTATAACTATACCTAGAGACTCATTTGGGGAACCTTTTTTATGTTTTAAGATAATATTCCTCACAATCTTTTATACCAATTGACTGCATAGCTTTTGAGGGAAAAGAACACGTGGTAGTCAATTAAGTTTGGGAACTAATGGGTAAAACATAGGGGGAAGATTTCTGTGTCTGTTATTCTTTCTAGGGACTCCTCAGAAGCATACTGGGCCAATGTACCTGTGTGCTGTGTCCCTCTGAGGCAAAGTGGTATGTGTGTGTGGGGGGGGGGGAGGGAGGGAGTTATTGATAGCCAGAGTTTCCTAGGCAGATCAAATCTTATTCTTAAACAATTTCCACTTATTTGCTACTTTAGTAGATTTTGATGACACATATATCACTGGATAGATATATAGATATATACATAATAAGAATGCCTTTAATTCATTTTTTTCTTTTCCTACTTTTCCCCATTGTATTTATACACAAATGTTTTGGAGGCTGAAGCTTTATGGTAAGCATTTTTTTTTCTATAGTAACATTTAACACTCAGTTTTGTATTCAAGCTCAATGACGTTTCCTCATTCTGTTGTTTTTCTTTCTTTTTTTTTTTTTGCCAGTCCTGGGCTTGAGCTCAGGGCCTGAGCACTGTCCTTGGATTTTCTGGAGGCTTGAGCCTCAGCACCACTTCTGGCTTTTTTCTATGTATGTGGTACCGAGGAATCAAACCCAGGTCTTCATGCATGCTAGGCAAGCACTTTAACCACTAGGCCAAACTCCTGGCCTCTGTTGTTTTTCTTACAACTTACAGGGAGCTAAGCATACAGTGTGGAGTCCATAATGACATGCATTACTCTACTTCATTTTCACTACTCAGGAAGATGGGGCATAGTTATGGCCCCAGTTTACAGATGGAGACACAGAAAAGAAAAGTAAATGCTCAGTGTCACCCAGGGAGAGAGTAGAGATGCAGGAACTAAACTTAGGGTTGATAACATAGCACTATCAATTTTACTAAGTGGTATCAGAGATTAGATTAAAATACAAAATATACTACTTTGCCTACTGGATTTTATAGACCATCTTCAAAGCATCAAAAGAATTTTTAGCATGCTCTCCATTTCCAGCATGCTTTTATAATATCGATAGTTATTCTTGCTTTTAGAATGTATAAGTCTCCACTTGGAATTAAATCAAGATTGTATCTGCTGAAATGCTAATAAAGCCTGTTATTAAGAATTTATAGCTCCACTCCCAAAGCAAAGTTTGCCTTGTATAACAGAGAAAATATCTAAGAGGGGCCTATATCAGGCCAGAAACAGGAGTCTGTATCTCCCTGTCCCCCGACAGCAGTAAGTAAGTAAGGTGTGAAACAGAGTTTTTCAACTCCAAGGCAGACAGACAGATTGGATATTTTTATGACAAATTCCATAATGTCCCTAGATCCTTTATTAAATAGTTCTTCTGTCTACTTTAGTGCTTCCAGAGGAATGAAAATGGATATTCTGACACTTGAAGAGCACTCATGTATTACGAAAAGCAAGTCTTAGCACTCAGGGCACTGTCACGATACTGTTCTAAATCAGGCCACTTACTGTGTTGACAGGAATTTCTACCTATCTCTGAGGTAAGGGATAACCAATCTAACCTCGCTCCTGTGTCTGCCTTCTTACTCTCAGCATGGAATCTACATTAAAAAGCCAAACAAATCAACAAAGAATGCAATCATTTCTTTCATAATATTTCAATGTACAAACACATATTCAATAAATACCTGAAGACAAAATTGGGAAACTTGAATCCCATAAATGTAAATATGTGAAAAGTTTGGGAGATGAGATTTTTTGTACTATTCTCTGCCTTTGTCTAGGAAATAGTAGTAATCATGTTACCCCTCCCCCCTCTCTCCTATAAGTGAGAACAAATTTAAGGCCAGAATTTCAATAATATATTGAAGCTCTCTATTTTCATGATCTTGAACTTAACTTCATACCACAGCCTGGCTTAGTCTAGTTCTGCTTTGTCTGATGAGTCTTACTCTCACTTAGAAGGTAGGGATGTTTCCATACAATGCTCCTATAGTTTCACTTGTCTAAGCCTTTCTCTAAGCCTTTCTCTGCTGCCTTATATATTTACTATTCCCTGCTCATATACCATGGGAAAAATCCTCTGCCTCATCCTGCCTCCCACCTGACCTTGAAAAATATAGAGAGGTAAAGACTTCTTCCTATCTTGGCTTATCTAAGCTAGGTCTTCCCATAGCAGTGTAATGCATAATAAAAAGTGAAAGTTATGCTTTGGAGTTTTAGTGCAGAGGTTGACAGAAAAGGGGAAAGAAGAGAAAGGGAAACTAAAGATGAAGATAAGGGAAACTGGACAAAGAATAAGGCACCCAACCACAAGAAAACAGGAGTGGCATGACCTAAAGAAATAGATTCAGTGCAGTGCCCACCTGGAATCCCAGCATTCGAGAAGCTGAGGCAGGAGGATCATGAGTTTAAGGCCAGTCTAAGCCACACGACAAGACCTTGTCTTGTGAAGACAAGTGAACACACAAATAATACAACCGCTAAATAGTAGACTCAGACAAGGTTCTAAGCACTGCCCAAATACAGGTGAATCATTTTGTAATGCCTCTTAGGGCTTCTAAGGACAGTACTCCAGCCATGCTCATCTCTGAGGGCTTAGAATCACCCTGGCCATGAACCTCAGCCTTCTTGTGGAGACCATATGCAATGATCTTTGGGCTACTTGATGAAGTAAATATTAGAATAAAAGATGTAAGGAAGACAGAGATCTGCTCCCTTCGCCCTACAAGTGTCAGGCCTAACACACATCACACTGAGGAAATGGACCCTTTGTCTTCTTGTCGTTTAACATAGCCACTGGTGAGGAATTCTATTATCATGGCAATTATTTCTGGAGCATCTTACATGATAACACATTCTCAGAAAAACATGTGTGCTTTAAGAAAGTTTTAATCCTTCAACACTTTGGTCAATTTTTTGTTTACTATTTTTTATTGCAACTAGGTTACCTACATTTTATATCTAAATATTCACGCTTTAAAGATACCTTTTTAGGAGGCTGGGAGTATGGCTTAGTGGTAGAGTGCTTGCCGAGCATGCACAAAGCCCTGGGTTCAATTCCTCGGTACCACAAACACAGAAAAAGCCAGTAGTGGCAGTGTGCTTCAAGCAGCAGAGCACTAGCCTTAAGTAAAAAGTGTCCAAGGACAGTGCCCCGGCCCTGAGTTCAAGCCCCAGGTCTGGCAAAAAAAAATGCCTTTTTATTGTTGCTAGTGGACATGCTTTTTTCTTTTTGGTGTTCATGTTCTCAAGAATTGGGCTAGATACCAAAAAGTAAATGGATAGGAGAGTCACTGCAGAAATTTGTATGTAGTTTCCCCTAACTCAAAACTCTTTCTAGGTTCTTGCTCCCCAAAGTGCTTTCTTTCCTCCTTACCCTTTTGTAATATTCTCACTAACACATAAGGCTGTCCAATATTCAATTATAAAGTCAATTCCTGGGTCCATATCTCTTGCATTCATCTTTTAATCATCAGATAAGATACAGTAAAAATGACACACTAATTTTGGCTCTTTAAACCCTTTCTGCTTTGTTCTTCAGGCTTTCCTCAACCTTCCCATTATGAATCTATACTCTCTCTTCTTGACCTGACTTTTGTCAGTTGCAATGGCTTTTTCCACAGTGGTAAATGGATGGAATGGCCTTTACACCAGATGGCAAATTACTAATCCCTCGTTAAGAAGAGAGTGAAAGAGACTATCATTCAAAGAGACATTTCTGCAGTTCACAATGGGCATGGGGCTTTTTTGGCACCAAAACTCTCTGTTCTTTGAACAAATAATTTTCAAACATGTATTATTTGGTCTTACATTCACTTCTTTAAGTAAGCAAAAGGAAAATAACTCAAAATTTGAATTCTGAGGCTCAGTTTTTAATGATTAGTATACAAAAAAAGTTATTTGATGAATGACTTTGAGATTGAATGTCTAATTTTCTTACTTTATGAATCCATGACATAGAATATCTATCACACTATATATGTAAACCACAATTTCCTCTTGATAAATATTCACTGACTCATAATATATATTTCATCTTGTAACATGTCTAGGAAAAATTTTAAAAAAGGATAGACTGTTAAACATTTTGGGACAAATATTACTTTCTTCTCAATGACAAAGTTGGCTTACAATGTGGTCCCCAATATTCTGAATTTAAGTCCCTAAGCAGTCCATAATTACTAATTATTAGCATATTAACCTCATTTTATGAAGTATGAATAATAATATAAACACCAGTATTTGGTACTGGGCACCTTTTCTTGTGGGGGCTGTTTTATGCACTGGAGGACATCTGAAATACCCTAGCCTTCACTCAGTAGGTGACACTCAGCATCCACTGTAGACATTGCCAAGTTTCCCCTGGGGGCAGATTCACCACAGAGATCAAAGAATCAAAGATCCGAATTTAACTAAACAAAGCAGTTCAATTTAGTGTAGAAGGAATCTATCAAAATCTAGACTTTTTTTTCATTCACATTTATAAATAAGGAAAAAATCAAACAGGCACAAACCTTAAGATTCTCCCATTAAGTACAAAATTCACTTACTATAAAGGAAATTCATATTTACTTACTCTAAAAAATACACAGTTCCCTTTTGTGATGTCACCGACCATATAATTAAATTCCAGGGATTCTACTAAAACAATTACTAATAATTTCCATCTAGAACATAAGGGGATCTTCACTACTTGTTTGAAAACTATTAGGCAGTTTTGAAGGCAGGAATAGAAAAATAAGTAAGTAATAAACTGGGGAAAGTTCAAGAGATCTTACATGTACAGCCAAACAAGGTCATAGGGCTAGAATATTAATGAGATAAGAGGGTGAGGAATGGTTTAGTATTATGGCTCATGTTTGTTCAATGAGTATGTTCAGTTAGGGATGGATAAAGCTGCCTCTAAACCAACAATACTCAATTACATGAACAGCAATGAGAGAAAAAGAGACAGAGAATAGAGAGGAGGAGAAGAAAGGAGGAGGAAGAAGAAAAGGAGAAGGAAGAGGAGGAGGAGAGAAGAAAAGAGAATAAGAGGAGAGGAAAGAAGAGAGAAGAGAGAGGAAGGAGATAGAAAAGCGGAGCAGAGTACGGCAGAACAGAGGAGACGAAAGTTTAGAGGGGAGAGGAGAGGTGGAGAAGAGAAAATAGATATACTTTACCATCCCCAGGAATGATGCGGAGGGTAACTGTGTTTCCCGCTTCCTTGATTAGGTTGACAATGTCTGAATGGGATTTGTTGGTGATGGAACATCCATTTACTGCCAAGATCCGGTCTCCTACTTTCAGCTTGCCACAGCGATCGGCAGGGCTCCCCTCAATAATCCGACCTATTTTGTGAGGCATAGCCACACATGCATTGCCTGCTTTGATAGTGAGTTTTAATTTTTTTTAAGTTACATGGGAATATAGTGGAGGGAGGAGAAAAAGGGTTGAAAAGGGAAAGAGAAGGTTAAGTGTTAATTAATTAAAGCATTAAGCAAATGTTATTAAAGGAGAGCTCTGAGCCGATGGTCAAAACATTGGCAATTTTCAGGGTGTAAGAAGCAACAGGCCTAAAAGTAGAGTTCATAGCTACAGTCTTTTTCTGATTTCAAATTATGGGAAGACCCCCCTCCTTCCTTCTTTCAAATGACAACAACAAAATTTGGGATATTTGGGATCTTCAAAAAGTCTTGAAAAGCACCACTATGATTGGTGGTTGGCTTATTTGAGGACTGCAAATGTAAGACCTAGAGCTGGCATAGATGTTTCTGCTCATTCTGGGGTTTGCGTTGCTTCATTCTTGCCAGCTGTTGCTTAAGCTTTTGCCAATGTTTTGTTCTTTCTCCATTTAGAAAAATAATCACAGGCTTTTGGCAAGGCCTAAAAGTTTGCTAGCAGCAGCCACTCAATCTGAAAACACCTAATGGATCAACCACAACTTTCTGCCTCCTCTTCAGAATGCTGAAAGCTTTAGAATAAGACCCTAACTATGAGAAATGAGCCAAGAAAACTCAACCTTGGCACTTTATTTTTCCTTATTGTATCCCTTTGCTCAATACGTCCATTGCACATGCTGTGAGGGTAGCTCCTCTTTCATGGCCTCATTAGCTTTGCAGTCACCCCCTGCCTCACACCCCGCCCCCCCAAAAGGACCAAAACTCAAAGGAATATGACAGTGTAGTAACTACTCAGGCTGAGGACGTAGACCTAATGCTAGGCTCAGGCTAGTTCACCTTACATCATTTCCTTGTTAACCATTATTTCATAGAGCATAAAATACCAGGGCAAGGGCACTTGAGGTCAGTCTATAGCCCACTTGAAAACCCCTCATCACTGTCACTTACAGAAAGGCGAGGAGTTTGTTTTTGAGGACTGAAATGGGGTTTGTTACAAACATTCCTCTATGTTGAATATTTGTCTTTCTGGGAACTAGGAGGACAGCTGAGCCACCTCTTAGAAAAGGTGATGGAACAAACACAGGAGACAGTGAAATCAACTGTGTAGGTTCTTCCACTATAATTTAGACCTCAAGATAAAACTATGTCAGGAAATGTCAGCAGAATCCCTTACAGATTTGTCATTAGATATAATGTCAATGTCAGAGAAATTTTAACAAAGATTGTGTACTGTTTATTAGAATCCAACAACAAAAATACGTTGTAGTGTGCCTACTGGAATTCAAAGTCTTGAGTAAGTTTATCTAGCTCATTGCCAACGACAACTCACCTGAGAAAGGAATAATACAGATATGGAGGAAGCTCTGCATAGTCTCATGCAAGGTATTAGGGAAAGTTCAATTTGGTGATTGTAAGAACCAAAGGAAACAATCAAAGCCCAAACTGTGAGTGAGAACATTCAATATTCATTATATAACACACAGCCTGCCACCTGACATGCCTGCTTTCTCTCTAGAAACGGAAAGGGAGAATTCTGAAACGGCCAAGAGCATCATCGGGTATATGGAAACAAAGAAAACAGAAAAGAAAAAACCCACAACAACAACAACAAAAAGCAACTTGGGATCTCTCCCTCCCATGACTTCCTTTCTCTTTAAACTAAGCAGAAAAGTCTCTGGAATGAGTTAAAAAGTAAAATCTTGCCTTGGTTTCATTCATCTGTGACCATCTGTGATGACTTTTTGATGTAGCTCACAAAAGCAAGGTTAGTAATGGACGTTTGTTACTGCAGCCATATATGCACAGACTTGGCTGAAGGCCCCTTTCTCATCATGAAACTTAGGGGGAGGATAGCTTTTGCCTGTGGCAACATTCCGAGTTTAAATGGAGACAGAGTGGGTTCTACTAGATTAGAACTCTCAAGAGACTTCAGCACCTTGCTGAGCTTAGTCAAGGGGGGAATCTAGGCCACAGGTCATCAGACTCTACATAGTTAAGTCATTGGATGAGTATGGATGTCTGCTGAACCCTTCTCCTCCCATGAATAGTCATGCTTGGGAGATGACTTGATCCACTCGGGAAGGCAGTTCACTCTGGGCATGAATATGCATAGTTTATGGCAACAGTGAGCAGGGTCCTATGGCTAGGTCTCAGAGTCATCTGGGGTCCCATTTGGTTTTGCACATACACCCTAGTGGAGTTAAACTTTGCAAAGGAGGACAATACTGCTTCTCCATTCTTGGATGAAAGCCCCAACGTAAGGATGAGATCTGAAATCAAATGGTTCTCAACCCAGATTTTAACAAGATCTTTAAGCAACAATAAAAATATCACTTAAAATTTTTTTGACAGGGACAGAGAAAGGACATGGGCAATGAAAGATGAGCTTCCCTGGGTGTATTTCCCTCCTTAGCGCCTCTGTTTGTCCGGAATTTTCAGAACTTTTTGCTCTTTCTGGAGGGCACTGTTATTTATGATTCTAATTGGTATTCTACCAATGTCTTTCTCCAGCGAGACTTTCACAGACTTAACAGGCGCACTGGTGACTCTTGCCTGCAATCCCAGTTACTCTGGAGGCTGAGATCTGAGAACAGTGGTTCAAAGTCAGCCTGGATAAACAAATCCTGAGAGACTCTTATCTCCAATAAACCCACAAAATCCTGAAAGAAGAGCTGTGAGCTGGAGTGGTAGAGAACTAGCCTTGAGCGACAAAGGCAAGCAAGAACACTAGATGCTGAGCTCAAGCCCCAGTATTAGAAGACAAAGGAAAAAAAAAAGCCAAAAACCAAAAAGGTCAGATATTTTGTGTTGCCTTGGGATCCAGGCCACTCAAATTTTTTAGGCAGATTTCATACAGGGGCTCATTATTGCAAAAGGAAGCTTGAAAGGGTTAAAAAAAAAAAAACCACTCAGCTTTCAGAATTAAAGAAGCCAACTACCACATAAATCCCATCCCTAATAAAGACTCTAATGACCCAAATTTTAAAAAAACAAATGAAGCTTTTCTGTTAATGAGATCTTGGCATCTCTCTCTCTCTCTCTCTTGGTCGCGTGGGGAGCCAGCTGGGCGATTGGTGTGCAGCACTCACCGAAGGTCGTGCCCGCTTCGGGCCTGCTCACCGAGGACACGATAACGAAGCCGAAGCCCTCGTTCTCCCCACGCCGGATCTCCACGTCGTAGGGCTGCACCACGGCGCTGACCACGCCGCTGACCACGCCGCTGCCCCCGCCGCCCCCGCTGCCGATGCCGCTGGTGCTGCCGCTGCCGGAGCTCACGGTGTTCAGCGAGTTCTGGCTGCCCTGCGGCGTGCGCTTTTCCTCCGTCAGGGATGCGGGCTGGTTGCTACTGTGGTGGGAGGAGGCCGGCGAGGGCACCTCGTTCTCGGCTTTGGGGACTGCAAGGGAGGTAGAGGCATGTGTCAAACACTGGACCGCACCCCCCCAAATGCATCCTGCACCACCCCCCTTCAATTCCTCCTGACCCCTCACCCTGCTATAATGACCTGCCAGAACCCAGGAGGTGCCAGGCCGCCAGTGGCCTTGCCCACCTGGAAAGCTAAGATCTGAGAACTGCGGTCCAAAGGCAGCCAGGGAAGGAAGGCTTGTGAGACTCCAAGTAACCAGCAGTAAAGCCAGAGGTGGAGTTGTATGGCTCAAGAGCCAGAAGAGACAAAAAAAAAATAAAGTGTGTGTGTGTGTGTGGGGGGGATGTTAGCACCTAGACCCTGAATGTTAGTCCCAGCACTGACATTACACATACACACACACAGAGTTAGCAAAGGATGATGGTACCTTGGCCTCACAGAAATGGGAAGCAGGGGTGAGGAGAATTATTAATATCAAGAAATATCCACTTAGGTAAACACCACAGTGACTCCCACACTGTGTGCCCGTGCAGGACCTGCCCACATGGACTCAAATACTGGTGGCACATATGGGAAGACATCCAAAGCACAGAAGGGGCAGTGGCAATGACAGCCACCACCCACCCAGGTGTGGGATTTGTGACACCTGTTAAGAGGCATCCAGCTTCTCTCACTAGCTTCCAGATGTCAGTATCTAAGCACAAAACTGGCAGCTTTGGCTACTTCCCACATTTAGTCACCGTTCCAATTCTATTGCTTTGTCACTGAAGAATAAAGCTTTCTTAATCGCCCACCCCAGGAGGTAGGACTTAATGGAATGATCACCATTCATCTCCCATTGTTTCTCCTTTCCCATATGGAGTAACATGGGTCTGGGAATGCCTCTTAGTGGTAGAGTGTTCGCCTAGCATGCATGAAGCTCTTGGCTTGATTCCTCAGTTCCACTGACACAGAAAAAGCTGCTGTGCTCAAGTGGTAAGAGTGTTAGCCTTGAGCACAGAGAGGCTCAGGGACAGAGTCCAGGCCCTGAGTTCAAGCCCTAGGACTGCAAAAAAGAAAATGGGATAACATAAAATTTTCCAATTTAGCCTTTTTTTTTTTTTTTTGCCAGTCCTGGGCTTGAACTCAGGGCCTGAGCACTGTCCTTGGACTTTCTCAAGGCTAGAGCTCTACCACTTGAGCCTCAGCATCACTTCAGGCTTTTTTTTGTGTGTGTATGTGGTACTGAGGAATCGAACCCAGGTCTTCGTGCATGCTAGGCAAGCACTCTATCACTAGACCAAATTCCCGATCCCCATTTTAGCCATTTTTTACATGTACCATTCAGTGGTGTCAATGCATCCACACCATTTTGCAAATGTCATCACCATCCATTTCCAGAACCCAGACATCTTCCTCACTCGAAACTGTCTCATTTCCTTTCCCACCATCCCTCCCCACATTCACTCTTCTATCTGTTTACCTGTATAAATCTCACTACTCTGGAACACTCTTCAGGGTGGAATCATGCACTATCTATGCATTTTTGACAAGCTTCCTTTGCTTTGTGTACAGATTTAATGTGCCTGTACACAGAGGCTAAAAACCAAGGTTAGATTTCATTTTCAAACTCAAATTGAAACAAATAAAATAATGGCACTACCTTATGACTTTTTATGGGAGTAGGGGAAATCAAGCTGTTTTCAACTTACCGCATGTAACAAGTTTAGCTGACTGTCATTGGCCGTGGGATGCCTAGGCTAAATAACAGGGCGGTGACTCAATACACCCAAGGATGACCTCTGACATTCATAGTAGATTAGCAATATTTTCCATGGTTACGTTAGGTAGGACTCTCAACTGGGATTCGAAAATCTTAGTTCTGTAATTAATTATAGGCTGTTTAAATTAGGTATGCTAATTAAAAAATAAGGTACCAATTATTTTTTTTTATCAGATTGTTATTTGCTACCCTCACATTAGTGCTATGGAGAATTCACCATATTTCTTATCATGTAATTCAGAGGACACAGCACCTCATCTTGCTCTTCTGCTCCTGGATTCTGGCTCACTGGCCTATGGGAGGGCTGCACGCAAGGCAAATCATCTTTTGATACAAATCTACTTTTTGTTCTACAAACTTTGGTGACATTTCTAATGACCTCCTTTGTGGAAGATTAGCACTGCATGTCAAGGGTAGCTGTGTTCTGTAAGGCAAAGGTATGGGAAATAGAAATTCAACCAATCTTTCCTTTACAAGTCTTTCTTGAACTCATGCAAATGGCACCACGCTAAAGTACTTTTGAATGACAACCGTTTTGCAGTGGTGGAGAGAAAGGGAACCATCTGGAAATGCTGAACTGGATCACATTTGCAAACATTTGCTAAAATAGAAGCTTGGGGGGGTAGGCACCGAAGTGACAGCGTTCCATCTGAAGGCATGAGGGGGACACATACCGGCAAACACCACTTTCCGCCGCACCGTGAGATTGACATGGCCTTGCTTGGCAGCTTGTTGCATAAGCTGGACCACAAGCTGGTGTGATTTTCCAATTACTGGTGTCCCATCCACGCAGATTAATTCATCGCCAGACCTAAGGCGGCCATCCGTGTCGGCAGCACCCAGTGGTACGATGTGACCGATATAAATCTGTTGAGTAATTAGATGATGGATGAAACATGCCTTTCTTGGTTTACTATTATTTTGATGGCCTTTGCATCTCTGTTCATTTATTCTCATCTGCATGCATGCCATAAAAATGTACTGAATACCTACTGTGTAGAAGGCACTGTGCTAGATCATGTCAATCAGAGTATATATGTCACAAGCATTTCTTACAGTGCCTGGTACAGTTCTCTTTGCTCTTTCACAGCAACCCTTGCAATGTTACACTGAATTGGTTCTTTAATTAAGGAAAGTGTGACCTATTCGGGAATTCTATCTTCTGACTCTTATTTGGAGTTTCTTCCTCCTTTTGTGGACAGGAGTCATACCTTCTAAATCTCTCCCGTTGCCTGATGCTTGCAGTACAGTACTATCCACTCTATATAGCAAGCCCATAACCTTTGGCAGATGAAATGGAATTAGTCAGAGGGATCAGACCATCGATCTATTAGCTGACACCCATCCCATATGTCCTCCAGTTCCTTGTTCCTAGTAAGGGTCTTAAGAAGCTGAAGCTCCAAGAGCAACAAAACAGCCTTTACAAAAGCTCGCTTTCCTTCTTCTTCGGGACCTTGCTCCCCACAAGCCAACGAAAACCCCCTCGGCTCGACAGAACAGAGCCAGGAAAGCATCTAGCTGGACTCCAATTTTGATGATCTACCTCTGTTGTCAGTTGTTGTGAAGTCTTAGTAAACAGTGCTGGGGAGAGAAGCAGAGAAAAGACTTACAGGTTCTCCTGGCTCATTTCCACCCAAAATCCTAAAGCCAAATCCAGTTTCTTTTCTCCAGAGGAAGATGTCTTGTTCCTGATAATCTGGAACTGCAGAAGGGGGAGAAGGAAGAGATCTTATTTCACTGATAAAGGATGTAATGTTGCTAAGATGAACACATTACTAGAGCAAGACTGATGATGTTTAAGCAGACAAAAGCTTTCAAACACTGGCACAGAAACAAAAGACCTGGACATGTGGCACAGAAAACAGCACTGGACAGGAGCAAGCAATGAGAAGGTTACCTGGCTCTTCAGATCTTCCAAGGACTGGTAATTCCAGATCTAAGAGCCATCATCATGGCTGTCTAAGCCAGGAGTTAGCACTGGCTGCTCTCCTCAATATTGCTGCCAGGGAGTTAAGGAAATCAAAACCACTATGTGCCACACCACAAAGCAAAAGTCTATGGAGAGAATTCAGTCTAAGTCTGAATCTCTCTGGGGCAGGAGTTGGATCCTTGGACTTAGAGGTCCCATTAAACGACTTAGAGTTTTATAAACAAGACAACGGCCTGTTCTTTTAAGTTTCAAATTCGTTTTTAAAGTCACTTTTTCTTCTTTGAATCAAGATAGAAACACACATAAGTTGATGTGTTAGGTCATCTTTATCAAAAAGAAATTATTCAAGGGTTGAGATAAACATAGGTCAGTGGGAGGGCATTTGACCAGGCACTCATGAGATTCTATTCCCAGTAATTAATAAAAAAGAAACAAATCAATAACAACAAAAAAAACAGCCCATAAACCTTCCAAAAAGAAAGGTTAACATTTCAATGCTATGACCAAAGAATAGCCATCTTCCATATACTTAAAATAAACATGGATGCCCAAGAATCCTAAACAAATTGTCCATACTTTATTGTTAGGACTGCTTTCCACTTTATTTACTTATTTCAATACTAGAAGTACCAATGTATTATCTAATGTAATAACCTGATGTTTCATATAACAATAATGGTCTAGGACTTTGAAACAAATACCTCCATTTTTAAGTAATCTTAATTAAAAATGCTTATTATATATGAAATTATTCTATATATCACTCCATAACTTTGCCAGGGCAATAAAAAATCTATTTTTACTTAATGGATAGATAAGGCATTTTATGGCTTATAAAGTGCCATAGCTTTTATTTAAGGAGAACAAATATAATTTAATTATAGTGAGTCCTAAAGTGATTTAAAATACTGTTCTGCATACAAGTTTTGTTTCATTAATTGGATTTTGGGCTGAAGAGTGTAGGCTGGAAAACTTTAATTCCTGTCATTGTCTAATTTTGCACAATGGGCGATTGAAGAAGGTGGACGTTTAGATTTCATGTTGGCAATGTTGGATGGATGGCTTAGTAATTCCCCCCACACCTTCTGATGCATGCTGGATACATGTACCAGGAGGAAGGAAACTAAATGAAAAGGTAAAAACAAGTTGGAGGACTTACATGGGTGCTTTTTTATCCAGTCTTTGCAGCTAAGCCGCAAAAGTACAACACAACATGGGCTCAGATGTATTGTAGGCCTCCCAGAAAAACAACTGGAAAGGAATATTTTCTTAGGCATATGAAGATAACAACATTTTTATCTATGAGTAGCTAGATAAAGGGTATGGCTATAATAGCCTTGTTGAAGCAACCAATTAAATCAAGTGGTGTTTCCTTTTTGGTTCGCCCAAGCAGCAAGATTACTATACTAATAGTGGTGCTTTTCAGCTAGTACTGAGTTGTTGGCATAGTCTGTTTGAAGTCTGTTGAGTACAAGGTGTTTCTGGGAACGACAGGACCTCTACAGATACTGCAGCCCAGCCTCATTTTTTTTTTCCCTCTCAGCGTCATTTAACACAGGATCGTTTGCCCATCCCACAGGGACATGAAATATAGCAGGTTTATGGCCTTTGCTGCACACTTAGGTGTCTGCTACCATGGCACGAGGGACTGTGGCTGATAGACTTCAAGTGTGTGTTTCTGTTCAACAATCAACAGAAAAGGGAAAACTTTAAAGAGTGCCCTGTTGTAAAGAAATATGCCCAGTTAGTTACACTAAGGATGCTAATGACATCACAATGAGCCAGGAAACACAGATGTAAACACAAACATACAGATATAGTCCAAAGAAAGTCTTCTGGTACTTGAATTTTAGCACCTGAATGATTTTCATCCTAAATGCCATTCATTGAAATAATATATATATATATACACAATATTACATGTAATATATATATATATATTACCTGTAGGACTAAGTACTAAAATGAATTATGGTATTTGAAAATCTCTCCTCTCATGTCATGTTCTTCATAGAGGAGGCACTGAGGCTTCTGAAATACTTCTGATAGTCTCAGTTTCATATCGATTTTATAAGAATTAAGTTCTTAGAAAGCAGTGGGGTATGGCCATTTTTCTGCCATTTACTATTTTTTAAGTGACATTAATCTTATAGAGGTAAGAAAATCTTACCCACTGTCATTATTTCTTGGTTCCTTTGGCATTACCGGGATTTGAACTCAGGGCTTATTCTTGCTGGACAGGTGCTTTACTACTTAAGCCAAGTCCCAGCTCTTTTTGCTTTTGTTGTTTCTCAGGTTTATGTCTAGGTAAGTCTGGACTACAGTTTTTTTGCTTATACTTCCAGTGTAGCTGGGATGATAAGTGTATGTCACTGCATCCAGATTTTGGTTTGATTTGAGGTCCTGCAAACTTTTTGCCTAGGTTTGCCTCCAGTCATGATTTTCCCAATCTCTGCCCCTTAGATTTACTATTGAGTCCTTGTAGAGGAAGCTATCTTTTGGCCGTGCCAGTGGTTGCTCAGTAAAGCAGACAAAAGACTTCCTTTGACAACTTTAAAGAATGGAGTCACCAGGTTTACAGAGACACTGCCTGGGGTCTCCATTGCTATAGACACACAACACATTTCCAGACTGGCTAAAGACATGCACATTACTACATCACTTTCTATGCCATCTTGTCACTCTTGGCTGCAAAGAACACCAATATGCTTGCTTAGCATTCTTTGTTTCTTTTTTTCTCTTCTTTTTCTTTTCTGAACTTCTCCCTGGACACCCTGCCCCCGCTCCTCCCCCCGCCCCCCCGAGCCGAAAGGAACATCAAACAGGATGAATGGTAATGGAGAAATACAAGCTTGCAGCAGGTCCTTACTCTGACATTCTCCAAAATTCGTGGAATTGATCTCTCTCTCTCTTTCACCTTTGCTCAATCCCGATGCAGGCGAAGGTGACATAGCTGGAATATTAATTTCACAGTTTTGGCAATGCTTCATGTATGTTCTTTCTGCTAGTACATTTTAACTTAGGTGTGACTGGTAGGAAAAGTGCAATGGCTGGTATGAACTTTAAAGCACTATAATTTGATATCTGTTCTTTTATTTTTTTACTCTTACTTTTGTTTCGAGACCTTTACTCATCAGAAAGCTGGAACTTGCCATCGTATTACTGAGTGATACAATTGCTATCTTAGGCTCTTCATACTTAATTAAGACTCTAAAGCACACCTTCTTGAATGACCTTGCCTCAGTCATGTCAGGAACTAATGTATCTACACACATATCACCTTTGGGAGGGAAAATAGAAGTACATTTGTGTTACTGCTATAGTGGAACATTCAGTTAAGAGAGTATCAAGTTCCTGGTAGAATTCATTCTTATATTAATGCTTGTTCTGGTGTACTTTAGGCAGTTCATATCAGAACAGTCTCATATTTGAGATGCAAACCACAGAATCTTGTCCAAGATCTGAACAAATATAAAAATAGGAACTGTCAGAATAGTTCTCAAAATCTTGACATACATATGAGTTCTTTAAACACACAATATAGATACTCAGTCTTTGATGCCAAATATGTGAGCGTGTTTTTCCCAAGCAAGATATGTTTGCATGTTAGTTCATATGGCAGTTTTGAGCTGGTATTTTTTTCCTCAAGGTACACTATAAACAGATAAAGAGGTGTTCTGACATTTTAGCCACACCCTTAATCCTAGAACTTCTTTTGTAAATGCTACTAGATATCAGCTAACTGTCAGATTGCAACAATACCATTTTTAAAAGTATGGGCATAACTGGTATGTTACCTAGAGAACATCCAAAACAGGCAACATGACTTGTCAAGGAGTTCAGTGCCTTTTTTGTTCTTCTAATTAAACACTGAAACCCTTTAGAGGGACTCCTTGACACATCTGCAATTCTGAGACTCACTGTGACAGTCATTCTGTTTTAGCAGATGGTAACATTTAAAAAAAAATACACTGTTTTGTAAAACATTTAGAAAGAATGTGATCAGAAGTGTGTTCAACTTTACATTGCCATTAACAAAAGTATTTCCAACCAACTGGGGGTAAAATGTACAATTAAGCTGCTGCTATTGTTTTTTGACTTTCTTGTTTTTCCTGGAGTTCTTTGCTCATTTTATTATAAAGGGAGAGACAGGGAAATTACATCTTCTCAAGACTACACACTGTACATTTTCTTTACTGATGTTTATAAAGGACACAATAAAACCACTGGGGCAGTGGCCAAACTGATCTGTGATGAAATAAAATATGAATTCAAATACCAGGCTGATGCAGGTGTGTTCTTTAGTGTTAGGAAAGAAGAAATACTGTGACAGATCCAGAATAGCTACCATGGGGTAGGCCACATCATTATTCTCATTCAGCAGTGAATTTTAACATCTATTAGGTTTGACTATCACTCAATTATAGAGACTCTAATCACCAAAAAAGAAATTGATTTTCATCTGTGATGCTTCACCTGATGTTTAGGTGTTTTAAAAAGAATGCAGGATCTAAGCTGGAACCATTCTACTATTTTTCAGTGTGGCTGTCACCTGTACAAGGCTGAAGCTTACAGTGGCTGGTTATATAGCCCTGTTGCCTTTTTTTTAAATTTATTTTTCCCCTGGTTAAAACTTTCTTAAAAGTTAGATGAAGATGCACAAATCCTCTGGGTATAAATGAGCTGCAAGAGACATGCCTGCCAGTGTAGAGAGGCTCACCAACAGTGCAGAACATACTTTTTTTTTTAATCACAGAAAGATTCATATACGGGAAACTCCCATCATAAATGTGTATTGTATTGAGGAAGGCAGAAGTGTGGTCAATAAAGCAATTAGTCAACATCCCCTGAAGTTGGGCCATCGATTAGACAAGCCTTTTGGTTAGAGAAAAATGTGAAGGGAATACACAACTAATCCCTTTAGAAGACATTTATCCAGTACTTTTTGAAAGTGAAATCATTGTTATTAAAGAAGAAACCAGTGTGCAGGAGCCACAGGTTCCCAGTAGCAGTGTCCCTAAACTGAAAACTAGAAATGCTCTGAAGTCTGCATAAGTACGGACATGATGCCACAGGGCCTTAGATCTCAGCCTTCTGAGTAGTTAGGATTGTAGGTGTGAGCCACCAGAGCTCACCTATGAGCAGCTTCTAATAGAATCAGCAACATTCCTGGAAGCTCTCACAGCTTAGTTTCATACAAAGGTAGAAATGAACTTTCCTTCGAAGACTGGGTTGCTAGCCTCACTTCCTTTCTTTGTCTGGGTCATAGAAATGTTAAAAGCTCCTAGATTGCCCTTCAGCCAGCATAGGGACAAGGCAAAGACAAAGTCTGGATGGTGGATGGAAAGCTGGGGTGCCTTTACTCTTTACACAGCCTCTGTGTTGTAACCCTCCATGAAGACCACAGCTTGTAATTAGGGAAAAAACACCCTGAAGCTTGAGGAGTTGCCAGGACATACAGGTTGGGTAAAATGGTGTCTTCTGCCTTAATCTCAGGTCCTTCTACTCAGCATCTTCCTCCCCTAGCACTTACTCTTCCATCCCAAACCAAAAAGGGAGAAGGAGGGGACAAGTCTGTTACATGCTGTTCCCTGAACAATTATATTCAGGACAAAAATCTTGGAAATAGCAACACCCTAAAGAGAGCCCATTTAGGCCCACCTATCACCCAAGCACTTTAGGAGCTGCCATTAATAAGAAGGATGAGTATTGTTTATGGGACACAGTCTTCAGACATCATTTCATAACTAAGAAGACAGAAGTTAAACCTGAAAGGGACGCCAGGCTTACAAGACTCAAATTACAAAGTACACCATTATCGCTGGCTCATTTTCCTAGAAAAGATAAAACCCAAGAACTCAACCACTGTATAAATATTGTTCGCTTTTTCTTTTTTGAGGGGAACACTTAGAAAGACAGATCACTAGTATTTTTAAAACTCAAGATATCACTAAGAAAGCATTTAATTTCTTCCCATTACCCTACAGTCGTATTTACATTTCATTGTAGGGAAGTGCTCAGGGCATCACTGCAATCTTCACTTCTAAGAAAGACTTAATGAGGCGATCACTTTCTTCTTTTCAGTCACTGCTTTACAAGTGAAGAGAAAAATAAATCCACTTTTCTCCAGGCCATCTGTTTAACGATCATTTCTATCCCCTCACCTTGTGAACATCCGCAGATTCTACCTGCCTTGACACACTTCTGCTTTGCACCCTGACATATCTTTCTCTACTTTCTATCACTATGTTTCATCTTCCATTGTTCAGAGAAGCTGAAACTGAAGAGGCATAAGGGCAAGGGAGAAACTGGGGTGTTACTCACGTCGGTTTTCATACATGCTCCTGGACTGGGCCCAGATTTTAAAAGGATCTGGTTTTTTCTGCCCAGAGTTGTCGGTCTGATCTGGAGTAGGGGCCTCTGTAGGTGGATATTCGGGGAGCACCTGAGTGCTGTGGCTTGGGGATGCTGTGTGCAGGCTCCGGTGGCTGGACACACTGTGCTGGGAACTGTTCTGGCTGTCTTTCCTTTCCAGTGGTTGCTGGAAGTAAGGGAGAGCGAGAAATTACCGTAGTTCTCTGAGTGCTTCCCACCATCCTGTCTGTGCCCTCTCTACTGTATGCAAATACGTAAATATATCAACAGCATTCTAGCTTCCACCTCTCTCCATCTCTTGCTGAACGCATGCAGATAAATCACCAAGTGACTGGCAGACAGATAGAGGGGCGGGGCAGACAGAAAGACATAATCACAGACCATGCTTCTCTCTGAACTGCATCAGGAAAACAAATCCAGTTTTCATCTTAGGTTCCCGCCTAAGACATTGGGTTTGTTTACTGCAAAATGTACCAGTTTTAACATCCTTATTTCTTGACAAAAATATGTGACACAAAATTGCATGAGTAGTTTTGCTGGAAGGCTGTAATAGCCAGAAGAAATATAATTAGAGCTAAAAATATTTCCTGAGGCTCTATATGTTATATCTTTTGATCATTATGATGATGATTACAATAATAATAATAAAATCCCTCCCAACTCCTCTTTAATAGTTTGTCATTGTTCTTCTAAATTAGGAGAAACAGAGATCAGATCATATATACATATATATCTCTATATCTCTATCTATCTACACACACACACACACACACACACACACACACACACACACATATTTGTCACTCCTGGGCTTGAGCTCAGGGCCTGAGCACTGTCCTTGGACTTTCTCAAGGCTAGGGTTCTACCACTTGAGCCTTAGCATCACTTCCTGTTTTTTCCTATGTATGTGGTACTGAGGAATTGAACCTGGGTATTCATGCATGCCAGGCAAGCACTCTACCACTAGGCCAAACTCTCAACCCCAGATCTTATATTTTAAAAAAATCATTTGTTAAAACAAAATCATGCCTAATATTATATGTGCACTGGTACTCAGTGTGGAATAAGTACAAGGTGAAGAGCTTTCATAACTCATAGCCAATCAACTTCATAGTCCTTGTGTTTTACTTGTTGAACAGTTGAAACTACTAGTGGAAAATCAAGATCTAATTTTATCTATGAGTTATCTTGTGGAAGTCAGCCTTCCTAACCTTGCAAACATGCCCCAAGTACAAGGAATATTCAAAGGGGTGCGCTATTTAAATTTCAGAAGAATAAGCACATTTCTAGTCATTAAAACTAGTGTAGGAAAACACCATTCTCATTTTATGGACTTGTCCCTGGATAGTGGCTGATAAGCCCACATGGAGAATAACTGAGTGGAAAATATAAATAATTTCAATTTCTACATTTTTTCCTAAATCAATAATCCTATGTATTTTTTGTAGTTATAATTTAAGACAAAAATTCTGCCTAACCTGTCCCATGTCACAACATTCATGGGCTTAAAAGCAAGGTCCTTCTTCCTTGCTTTTTTCCTACATATCTTCCTTTAATCCCCAGTTTCCTCCTCTTCCTCCCTTTCAAGTCCATGCTGTGAAAGAAAAATCAGAAGAAGAACATCCAAAGAGAACAGACTTCATTGGCTCTTGATTATTATAGACCCAAATACAGGTTTCAACAGGAATTCTAAGGTGAGGAAAATTGGGTTTATATTTCATGAAGGCAAGGTAGGGCATCTGAAATGATACTTGGGGTGTCTCTGGGGGAAATTTGAGGACCATTCCTTGCCCGGGTAAAAACTCTAGCAAAGGCTGGATTTACTCACACTGGAGGAGATGACATAGTGTGGGCAAAGATGCCAGGCAGACACTGATATTTGGATAGGGACAAACATTGCACTATAGCACCTTCCACTTGACTGCTTGTCCTGATCTGGAGAAAAATGTCTTTCTGGTAGCCCTGCTGCACCGACAAGAGGCTTAAACTACTGATGGACCTTTCTGCTGCAGAGAAGGACCATGTGTTTGCACCCACGCATCCATGTGTGTGTATAGGTTGCAGCCTTGTGGGTTTCTAAGGCCCAGAAGATTTAGATCCCCTAAGTTTAACTAGAGAAGATGGCTTCATCATAAAGAGAATATGCAGACAGTCTACCAAAAACACTTGGGCCACTTTTGAAGTTAAAACAGCCTTTCTCACCTCCCCAAGAAATGACTCATTAAGGTCCAATTTAACACAAAATGACAGAATTTGGAATGAGACTGCAAAACTCTTCTCAGTTAAACTGCACCTCTTAGTTCCTTTTAAATGCCACCTAAACTTTGCCCCTCAATTTGGAAAACAGAAATAGGAGTATCCCGAGAATGTGCAAGAAAAAAAAAAAGATGAAACTGAACTCTCACTGGTTTTGAGAACAAGCTGGCTGCTGGGCTAAAGACACAGGAATTTGGAAGCATTCTGAGTTTTACTCTTCACATCATTCAAGTTCCTTCTATGTTCTTCCCAAAATCAATTACAAAAACTCTGCAATCTGGATATATATTCTGTCCTATATAGCTAACTGGCTATGTGAAGCTACAGTATGGGCGTGCACACAAATGTTCAAAATAAAACTTTTACAAAATTTTCTAGGTGTGCTAATTAGTTATGATGTGGTCCTTTGGTTGGTTATGGTCTACAATTTTTGAGAAGAAAACTCTCCTTTCTAGGGGTCCCCAATTAAAGTCAGCATGCACATCCCTTTTCTGGATTACCTCCCCAAAGACTCTGCTCATGAAAATAAATTTGCTCCCAAGCTAGTAACAGCACAATCAGACCTGGATCTCATGTGACTGTCTTTCACCTCGTTTTTTGTTTGCTTTGTAGTTTTCTAGGTAGGGTCTTGTTAAGTAGTCCAGGCTGATCTGTTACTCCAACTCCCTCTACTCTCTCCACCTCCCTCTCCTCTCTCCACCTCTTGTATGCTGGGGATTATAGGTATGTATCACTCTGCCTTCTTTTTTAAGGTAAGACATTAGCCCAAAGATAAGATGCTATAATTAGAGATGTATTTCCAGGCCTGTTAAAAGCGCCTTGTACATTTTAGTACTATGGGTAAAGAGAAGGACCTAGTAGGTCAACGGCAGAATATTAGACTATACCTTCATATAGTGATAACCTGTGATGCCTTTATTCCTATAATAATAAATATATAGTGCATGCTAGGCACTGAAGGATACAATGCAAAAACATGGAAGGGACTGTACCTGGACTCCTGAAAATTGACCCCCAAATGTGTAGCTGATGTGTAATCAGACATTCATAATATATTGATAATGTAATACACTGTCCTTGAGGCAGGAAGTAAAGAGGGGTCGGCAAAAGATGGACACAGCATGGTAAGAGTCTACACAGGAAAAAATTAACTTGGTCTGTTGGAAGAAGAGAAAGCCGTGACATGGCACAGCAAGGGCGGGAGGGGGGATGTCTGGAGTTGAACTGGGAAACTGCATCCTGCAAGTGATTTGCAGGTTGAAAGGACGTTGGTCTTCATTTTTGGTTTCACAGGAGCATTCTATGAATTTCAAATAGCAGTAAGACAAGATTCAACGTATTTCCAGTGAGTTTGGCTTGGTTCCTGGAGAGGAACAGAGTGATGGGGAAAGGAACAAAAGCACAGAGGCCAGGGAGAGCCCATTGCTGGTGTCTACTTCATAGGCCATAGGAGGCCAAGACTGGGCCAGTGGCAGGGGTGAGGGAGAGGAATGCTGACACTAAAGGTATCTGTGCCAAATTCAATAGGCACAGCCTAAAGAGGAAGCAGAAAAGAGAAGGACAAAGAGGAAAAGGAGGAAGGGGAGAGAGAGAGGGGCATCCTGGAAATAAGGTACCATTCTCTAAGTTTCTAGCATGAGTGAACAGCTGGGAAGAGGAATGACATCACATACCGAGACAGGTGTCACCAACACTAAGAATTTCATTTCTGAGTTTCAAATCATAGTCAACTAGAAAAGAAAGAACTATGTTTCTGTTTAAAACCTCCATAAAAGTCCTTGGTTGTGCACTGGTTGTGAGCTTATATCATGACTTTTTCAAGCTACAACTATACCCATCTCCTACTTACATCTCCTACTTACTCTCAGGTCAGGAAAATCAAGAAGATGGAGTTTTTATAAATGGAAATCGGGGGTAGGGGAATTCATCTCATCAGTATTTCACAGAATGATTTTGAAATGGAGGTACTTAGAAAGTGAACTGAAAATATTTGCTCGGAAGAGCAAATGAGTAGGGACAGCACTTAGGAGCTTAAATGATGAAAAGAATTCATGTGGCTTAAAAACGACAAATTGATCCATTTTAAAGCAAAATTATTTACAGTTCACTCATCTGCCAAGACCCAAGGCCACCGCAGTGATTTACATGGACAACAGGAAAAGCTCCAAGTGCTGATGAGGAAGTATGCAGCCAATGTCATTAAAGGTTATGTGAAACTCAGAGACTCCGATCCAAGCCACAGGATAGGATGGTCCCCTTGTTTCCTTCTTTTACCATGTATGGATAAGAATCAAACATTTTTTTTTCTTCCCAAAAGCTAGGAGGAAGGAGTTAATGGAGAAGAAAAGGGAAGCACAGACTGAATATGAAAATGAATTTGGGTTCACATTGAATGTTGTAAGGAAATGTAACACATAGCAAAGTCTACTTTCCAAGGGACTCCATGGAGAGAGAGCATGAGTCACTGTGGGAGGTGAGAGGCAACAAGACAGCTGCCTTAAATAAACCTGTGCTCTCATCTCCCATTCTCACTGTTGCTTCTTGTAGCTTATAGAAGCTTTGATGCTTCTTACTGTGCGCTAGCCTAGCTGGGGTGTGGAGAGAGAGAGAAGAAAGTTGGGAGAGTGTGAGAGAGGGAGGGCATATAAAGCTGATAAACTGAGGCAAGAGTTATCCAATGCTATCTACAAGGCCTTTCTATCTCTCCCTCAAGTGTTGTAATGAGTGATTTTAGACATTTCCTTGAGCATCCTTTGAAGAGAAAAGGGACAAAAGATAGGGGAAGAGAAATCTGTCTTCCTGTGATCTTTTAGCTTGCTGTGCTTGCTATAAAGAGATAAAAAAGACCACCTTGTTCCTGCATGAAATTGGTTATGAGTTTTTAAGTAATTGGGAAAGTTTGTCTCTTTAGTAGATATGGCATGCTTTCTGTTATCAAGTGATAACAACGAAATAAACACCGGGGTTTCCTATGCTGCACAGGACACTGGGAAACAAACAAATTGCATAGCTCAATCACAGCAATTCAGTCTATGGTGGGTGTCAGCTTTGTATGACTATTTAATCTGTGTTATTGTGACCAGGAACCAAATGGTATCTTTCACATATATATATTTGGTCCTACAGTTCTGCCTAGCAATGTGTGTGTGTGTGTGTGTGTGTCTGGTGTGTGGGGGGGGGGTGGGGGGGTGTACGCGTGTGCACACTGCGACTGAAACTTGAACTCAGGGGCCTGGGCTGCTTTCCTTTAGCTTTCCTGTTCAAAGCAGGTACTCCACTATTTTAGCCACAGCTCCACTTCCTGCTTTTTGCTGGTAAACTGGAGATACAGCAGCACACAAATTCTATACCTGGGCTGGCTTCAAACCATGATCTTCATAGCTCAGTCCACAAGTAACTAGGATTCAAGCATGAGCCAGCTGTGCCAGGTCATTGCTTTGTCAACTTTTGAAAGCATAGATAATTGTTAGACTTCAATCCCTATGACGCAAAGTTCACATATACCTGACTGCTCTGGTTACCGTTTCTCTCTTCTACTTTCCATGCAGGCATAAATACTTTCTGTTCAGGTTTCTACTAAATACTTGCTCTAGGCTTGGCACATAGAAGATATTCAGCAACTATCTGAATGGAATGCATCCATTCAAATATTTTGGTTAACACTGACAATGAATCCTTTTGGGGAAGAATAGCTCAACAGCCCTACAAGGTATAAAGAGTCTATGCCATGACTATCCAGTTTATTACAGAATTTCTAGTGCTTCTTCTGATTTGCTGATTAATTGGAGAAATAGAAGGATGGAGGATGAGATGAATGTATGGGTGGGTCCCTGACGTATGTTGGATGGATGGGTGAAAACACACAGATGGACAAAGGAACAGTGGGAAAGGAAAGGACAAATTGAAATGCGACTTGGGAAAACATAGGTGATTTAAAATACAGGGTTAGGTGTAGAACGTTGAGTTTCAATTCCCATCCATCCCTATGACATGTATGTGTGTTTGTGTGTCATTTAAACTGAGAGTCTCAATTGGATAAGCTTCCAGTCAGGATGATTAAGTTGGGCCACAGAATTCGTTTTCCAGAGAGATCTAAAATCTGACAGCAAATATGTCTTAGTTCTGTCTCTGCCATTTGGCAAAAAAAATCCCTCATGTTATAGAAGTCCAGATATTAAATTAATAAAACTTCATTAGGATTCTACCATTGTCCCCAGTGAGTACCTAGACCACAAATTCAGCATTTAAACTAAATCTAGTAGGTGAAATTGCTCACTAAGAGTATAGCTATGGGACTATTCAAGAGGTGAAACAAGATTAAGCAGGTAAGCCCATCGGCTTTCATAAAAACTCAGTGACTTAATTATTAGAAACACTTTAAAAAAATAAAAAGGGTATAAAAATACAAGGAAACCAACCATGCTGGAAACCCTCCAAAGAGGAAAAAAAAAGTAAAAAGAAAAATCAAGACTAGATTCAGACACTGTTTCACAGGAATCCTGGGAAATCTATGTGAGTCACACTCAGGCACAATTAGGGTGCACTGAATTATGCAGCATGCAGAACTGACCCAGTGTGGTGATCTGAGTGGCTCATTGGTCCCAGAACGTCCAGTTTCCCCATAGATTTTTCCTCCTATTCCCAGACCACTCATATCCTCTGTCTCTCTGCAGGACATCAACCAAATGCAAAGCGGGAAAGAGGAAAGCTTTCAACCCACCTGTACAGCACTTCCCGTGATCCCAGATGATGGCACCAGCAGCGCTTAGCTGACAGCCTCTGTCTTGTGTGCAGCACCTGTGTGAGTGCCAGCAATGCCCTGCAAACCATCACCCCATCCTGGCTCAGAAACTTGGTGAGGACATTTCCCACACTACGGTGGTAGAAGGGGTTGGGTGTTCGTATGGAGCCCCAGAAACAAAGCACCCTCTTAGCTTGTGGTGATTAAGAGCTAATACACCCACAGCAAAACAGGCGAGGTTTTCTTTCTTTCTTTCTTTCTTTCTTTCTTTCTTTCTTTCTTTCTTTCTTTCTCTCTCTGTCTCTCTCTCTCTCTCTCTCTCTCTTTGTTTCTCTTTCTTTCTTTCTCCTCCTTAAGAATACAGCCACAGTGATTGGCTTGCTACTTGCTAATGACAAGGCTTCTACCAATAAATAAATAAATAAATAAATAAATAAATAAATAAATCTAAAATCAACTGTCAGAGGGAATTCTCATAACTGAATTGGTGCACACAGGCAGTATATTTTGAGTTTACCAGCTAATTTCCAAAACATGTTTGAGAAGATGGTATGCAGGGGGATTACAAAAGTCCCCTGGTATGGTAACTTTCAATCAGATGTAGACCAGCCTATTTGATGCCATGTTTCCAGTGCAAAACTTGCTTTGTCTCCCTAGGATCTTTCTGTCAAGACTCCATGCCATGTGAAGTATGTAAAATAAGTCCTTGCTTCAACACGGCACAGCTAGGGGTGGGGAGGAAAAAGGGACGGATGGTTCTGACTCAAAGCTCTTCCACACATGCTTCTATTTTTCCTAAGGCAGAAGCGCCTTCTGACTATGACCCAGGGATAGGGAGAGACATATGCACACACGTGCCCACTTTAGGATTTCAATGTGGACACTAACCAGCACTTTCCTGCCTGGACATTAACTTAAGCTGACAAGGGAAGTAGCCCTGAAGTCAGTGTCCCTGTCACCATGGTGCTGTGCCATAGTGATCACACCAGTTACTGTAGGCTTTCCTCTTTGGAGAGAACTTAGAAGCAAAGCTTTGAATGCAAGAAGCTCCACTATGGCCCTCACTGCCCCGCCCCTCCCCCAATCTCCTTAATAAACTTCTGCCTCTGCTGCTATGAATGGAGATAAGTGGGGTGGGGAAAATTCAGTGACAGCACCCTAAGCTGCAAAGTTTTAAAGGGCTTCCTTTTCTGGGTGGCACCACACTATAATATTTCCCTCCCCTACATCATCTAAGCCACATGGTGCCCCTTTTCTTTGTCCTAATGCCAGTGAATTGTGAAGCCTCTTCTGCCCACATCAATTTCACAGGCATCGGAGTTCTAGATTCTGAGTTTTTTTTTTAAAGTAGCATTTTAATCTGCTCTTAGTGCCCTGGGAGCCAAAGCTCATACCACCAAACAAAACACTATAGCCTTTAAGCTATTAGCCAACATGTCAACTAGGTAATGCATCTTCAGGGAAACCAGATTAGAAAGGACAGCAGCACATTGATTTTTTTTTTTTTAAAGAACCCCATACCTGCAGCATAATGCTGCTAAACCCAACAAAACAACAAAGAGCATTCCCACAGTGAGAAAACATCTTATTCTCAGTGCTAGACAGGGAACATTGCTCTTCCCTTAATATGGAACTATAACAAGATGATGGCCACTGCTTCCGCAACCCACAGGCTTTTGATTTGGGAGATAATTTCATCCAGCACATGAGAAATATCAGGGAGAGAATGAGTAACCATGTGAGCCACTGCGAACACCAGTTGAGAGCTAGGCTACTCCGGGAAGCAGGTGGAGCCTTTTTTTTTTTTTTTTCTTTTTCCCCCCAAAGGAAACAATAGCATTTATGTCAAGTTAAAACAGTTAAGAAACTCATTCACCTGAAGGAGAGTTGTGATATATTTGCATAGAGAAGACACTTCAACATGCATTCTTTATCCTAGTTCCTGAAGCCTGTCCACAAATCCCTACACAGTTAAAAGACAAGCCCCCAAACCATGTAGACCAAACAGATCCTCCAGAACTTAAGAAAATGAGCCCCAGCCTTGTTCCCCACCCTTCCACTCTGAATCACATTTAGTGAAGTGGAAACCTTATAGGAAACCCAGCCGCAGCCACCACCAGCGACCCCCACCCCCAACAAGCATTAAGTAAGTGACAAGTCCTTACCGACTTTGGGCTCTTCTTAGGAACTGGCAGCCCTGGAGAGAGAGAGAAAAAAAATGCAAACAAGGAGGGAGGGGGGAAGAAATCATTAGCATATAAATGTTACCTTTTTCTTAAAGAACAATCCCCAGGTGTTTCATGGCCACCTAGGCATCTGCAGAGTTCTGTCAGATTTCTCCCTAGCATTGGAGTTACCGGGGCTGTTCATATCGAATCAAAGCAGAGGGAGGAGGAGAGCGAGAGGCAGAAGATCTATCTGCATTAGCTATGCTGACTTGTACTGCAGCAGCCTGGAGGCTGGGAAAAAGAAATTCACAGACCTCAGCGGCCTGGGAAATTGAACACTTGGACAGAATCTCAAATGCTCCTCTGGATTAAGAGAGACTTAACTTACAATTAAGTCTAGGATATTTCCTTCCCTCACGATCCACTTGTCAATTGAAGTGGACCAATCAGGACAGAGGAAGGAGTACATGGTTAAAATTAAAATGTTTTCCTTCTTCTGTCTTTTCTTTCTTTTTTCATGTCTCTTTCTCTGTTTCTCTCTCTTGCTCTCTCTCTCGCTCTGCCTTTCAGGAGAGAAAATGCCTTCTTTACTTGGATGAGCTGAACGGATGCTCTTTTGCCAGCAAGAAAGGATGAAATAGGAACATGAGACCAAGTTGGTCTAAGATTCCCTCCAGATCACAGCACCTTGCCAGACAGATGCCTGTCAGTCATCAGCAGCAACATCATACTTAAGTCAGTGGAAAGGGCTGGAGTTTGGACTAGACCCTCTGGAGAAAGCATGATATACGGGGATGAAAAGGAAATCTACAGAGCTGAGAAACAAGATAATAAGGGAGAAAGAGAAAGGCAAAGGAAGCAATGGTATTCACTGAACCTGGCTGGATGTCCCCAAACTCTGTCCTTAGTTGGGGGGGGGGGGGTCGTCGAGCCGAATGAGAGCCCAGGGAACTCCTCACTGCTAAGAAAGTGAGCAGCAAGCAGGGGTAGGCTTATGAGGGAATCTTTCGTGGGGGAGTGTGGGAAAGGGAGGTGAGAAAGGAAAATAAAACATAAAACACAGATGGGTGTTTCAAAAGTAATTTGTTTTCTTCTAGCTGCCACCTCTTTTTTTTTTGTTTTTTTAATTTTGGTTTGAGCAGGGGTTAATTAGACCACAAGATGCAGATTCCATCTGTACAGAGTGGCAAAGAGACAGATACTTGAGATGTGATACTTCTGCACTGGAAACTTCAACCTGCTTTTGAAAAGTGATTCTGATAGAACATTATTTCAACTCTTTGGGAAGTGACTTGTCAAACCATGAGCCATGCTAAGTCAGCGCAAATAATCCTGGGCACTGGAAGTGGGGGAGGAAGGAGGAAGCCACCCAGAAGAGCAATGCTAATGGTGCCTACTGCCAAGTGAGGCATGACAAGACTGCCTGCCTAAGAGGCACTGGGGCACTTGGTGACAAGGCTCCTTACATTACCAAATGAGAGTCTGCCAGAGTGGCTCTCAAACTTCAGAATGCATAAGGAATATTCAGGGTCTTGTAAAAAAAATGCAGAGTCTCAGGTTCCATTCTCAGAGCCCTAGGAACCTGCAACATTAGACAAATGTTCCTGTGGATTTTAGGACCGTATTTAAGGAACTGTGATCAAGTAGAAAGAATATTTCCCTTTCAAGCCAGACAAACTCAGGCTATCTTCAGCATGCCACTCTGGAGCCCTGTGCTTCCGTCTCTGATGAAATGAAAGGAACAAGGCTTACTTCATAGGATTAGTAACATAATAAGATAAAATAAAAGCCTCTGACCTGGCCCAACTCCAATGTTCACCTCTGTCACCATCCTTGGCTAAATGACATCATTCCAAATGGAAGTAGGTAGGGTTATCTGGCTCTAGTGAGGGAAATTTCATTTTCTAAGGACATTAACATATAAAGGCCTAAAGACTTAAGAATTGGCTAGACAATTTTAATAAATCTTCAGCCTTCAAAATTATTATTAGGTACTTTTATTCTTTCATTCCTTAAGGAACTGGTCAAGTTATGCGAGTGTGCATCATTGTATACACATATTATATATTGTTATGTGGTTAAATTCAGATTATTCCCACTGGAATAAACAAGGTTTCACTATAGTTAGCTTTTACTGATCCTAGGAACTTGATTTCCTAGGATCCCAGGAATTTCCAGAAATTCATAAAGAACTTCCAATTAGGTAAGTGGAATCAGGGAAAATTGTTTCAATATATATTCTGCTAATCATGTAAGACCCCCCTCTGGCCAGTCTTCAATTCTTGTCACCTGAAATTCTTACATATAACAAAAAGGGCACTTTTCTTTCACTATCACCAACACTGCCCACTCTTGGAAAAAGGAGAGCTGGACACTACTATAATTTTTAAATGAATGATGGTGTAGCCAACCTACAAAGCACAAAGGTTGGAAGCAATGAGCACACTCTACAGGTAACAATACGGATGACCTCCAAACACAATGCTTAGTGGGAACAGTATGCCACAGAATGGTAGGTACAGTAGAAGGCAGGTGTCAGACATACTCAAACACACATCCACCCTTCGCCTTCCACGAACAGCCTCATGAGACTGGTAACAAACACTTCAGTCTTAACTTAGAATTCTGCAAGGACACCACATTGACATTCCACTAAAGCAGAAAACACAGATTTGAAAATAAAAATAAATTAATTAATGACCCTTGCACTATTTATTATACAAAACCAGCTTGAAAGATACAGGAGAACTGGTTTCCTCAGGATATGGTCCATGAAACATTCCAGAAGACTCAAGTGACATACTCTACCAACAATAAGAATTTTTTCTTTTAATTCAAGGAGACATTGGTTCCTATTTCCTTGTGAGTTGCTGAAAACCATCATTTTAAAAAGCCACACCTTTTACAGGAGCCAAAAGTAGGTTATGACCACAAATTAATATTTAAATAGTCAAAATCAAGAGCATCCACTTGACTGCTTTAAAAAAAAAATCAAAGATTTGTTTTAGGCCCATATGGTCATTAAATCTTAAAATCTAATAAATATGAATGCTGGAACAAACCTCTTTAATACAATTTATAATTTAGCTTAGCTGGGAGACCTATGGAAAACACCCAAAGGGTCTAAGGTTGGCAAAATTCTCCCAGACCTATACATGCATGGCTCAGCTCCTGTCTGGGTAGAGGTAACAGCAAGTTCTCTTTCTGTACAGGCACAGGAAGCAGCACTATCCTACACTTCCTGTCCTATCTGGAGTTTTTCTTAGATGAATGTTGACTTGGTCCACCCTGCAAGAGCAGGAGGTTTACAGCCTATAAATCATGTCACATGTTCCATGCGAAGCATCTGGGCAGAAGTGGCACCTCTAGATGGGCTCATTTGGTCCATTCTGGGTAAGGACGGAGCAGAAGACAGCTTTCACAGATGGCACCTATCTGCTTTTAGCACCCAGATGGCAACAAATGCTACTTCTGAGGGGCCCCAGGAAACTTTTACAGTGTGATCCACACAGGTGAGAAAAGCTAGAGAACTGAATTTTGAAAGCTCCCTGACAACAAGGTACTCCTTTGGAGAAAACAAATGGCAAATGGTGATAAGACTTGGTCAATGAACATGAGGAGGAGAAAACTTTCCCTTTAAATAGTAAGGCCATAAACTTTGCTCCTGAACATGTTGATATCTAACTAAATGGCAGAATGTTACCACTGGTGAAGTTTTATAATTTTATAATGGATGAGGATAAATTATATGAAAAACATAAAAACATAATAAAACACACATGCATTTACTAACAAAGACCAAATGATTATACACTGAAACATCTATTTTCTTTGGCTCATGGGATCTTAGGTAGCTATTTTAGTATCTCCTGCAACAAGAAAAGCTTTATTTACAAATGCACGCATGCACACTCACACACACATCCATACAGATATCACTATAAACAAAAGTCTTTTAAAGTCAAATAAAGCCAGGTACTGGTGGTTTGTACCTATATTCCTAGCTACTCAGGAGGCTGAGATCTGAGGATAGCAATTCAAAGCCAGCACATGCAGGAAAGTCCATGAGACTCTTACTTCCAATTAACCATCAGAAAAGGGGAAGTGGCGCTGTCACACCAAGTGGTAGAGGGCTAGCCTTGAGTGAAAGAGCTCAGGGACAATGCCTAGGCCCTGAGTTCAAGCCCCATGACAAAACCAAACAAAACAAACAAAAACAGCCCGCAGAACAACTGCAGCACATTTCAGAATCTTTTATTGTACTCTTAAATCTCCAGAGCTGTCACAGACCTCTGAATCTGCCACCAGTTGCTTCTTTTCCCTCAAATGAGTCTACATACAAGACCAAACTCATCTTTCCCTTCCCATCACTTCTAAGTGATGGGGGATTATAGGCCTGCCCTTTTACTCCCAGTTGACACTCCATTCAGAGAAATACTTGTGCCTATCCTACTGACTACATGGGGATAGGGTAGAAGTAGGAGCTCAATGTATCAACCAACCAGGAAAGATAAACAGAAGCCTAGCACTGTCATTTTAGTCGATCTTCTGCAGCAGAGAGCACTGCTCTGGATGGATCGTGGGTAGTTAAAGGAAGTGGGAATGTCAACAAACCTCACTACCCGAAGGGCTCTGGAAACATTGAGCAGGGGCTTTGGAAGCATGAATCCCAAAGTCATCCTGACATGCAATGTGGATCTACAAATGCTAACAACCTACTGCAGCACTCATTTGCATTTTTTTCATTGTGGTTTTCATTCTCTATTCCATTAGGTTTCTAAATTTGAGCACTTAAATGGAAACATTTTGGTTTCCTTCAAGCAGTCTCAGGAAGAGGCTGGGTCACTAATCCAAGTGTCATTGGATGCATGGGGTCCTTTGTGGAGTTTTACAAAGGCAACATGTACCAAGACAGGATTGGAGCTGAGTCCGGTAACATAGTGTGCCAAGGCAGGAACTGTATGTATAATGGTAGAGGGGTAGAGAGAGTCAGTCCACAGACCAGTCTTGCAAAGGAGGGTACTGTGAGATCTTGAAAGGTGTTAGGCTCTGAGACCAAGAGGCTCAGTGGACCTCAGAGCACATTTTCACCTCAGCTGCTATGAATCCCTACAATCCACTGCTCTAAAATGCATAATCCAATGCGTAATATAAAATGCAGGGCCCTAAAAGTACAGCTACCTTCAATTCAGTAAACTCAATATGAGGAATCGGTACTGAGGGAAAAAATAAGCAGAATCCCTGCAAAGACTGCTATGAAAATATCTTAAACACAGCATTCTCTTATAGATAAAAACTGGAAAAAATCTGAGCTTGCAAGAACAGAGGATAGAGAAAATAAGACTTTTTATGTCAGTAAGATGAAAAATCATGAATCCATTAAAAACAAAGACTACTTACTGATTGGAGATAGTATTAATATATGACATAAAAGGAAAGGTAAAAGTTATGCATAGAAAACATAAATTAAGGAGCTGGAAGCATGGGTCAAGTGGTATGGTCCCTTCCTAGCAGATGAGATCCTAAATTCAATCCTCTCTATTATCAACAAAAAAGAGGAAGAAGAGGAGGAGGAAGAGACAGTAACTCAATTCAGTGTTAAAAAGAAGATATGTGAGACTCATAAGTCACCAAAAAAGCCAGAAGAGGAGCTATGGCTCAAGTGGTAGAGCTCTAGCCTTGAGCATTTTGCTCAGAGTTCAGGCCAAAGGATAGGTAGACACACACACACACACACACACACACACAGAGTAAATATGCCTACTTAGGAGTCTCAGATCTTGGGATCCCAGTTTGAAGCTAGATGGGGCAAAAACGTGCTTGAGACTCCTATCTCCAATTAAACACTACAAAGCTAGACATGAAGGTGTGGCTCAAATGTTCACATGCCAGCCTTGAGTGAAAGAAAAAGCTAAGAAACATGGTCCAATCACTAAGTTCAAGCCCCAGTACTGACATCAAAAGGTAGATATGCAGATAGCCATATACATATGTCAAACTCCCCAAAGACTACAGAATACGTACTTACGTTATTTCTAAACATTAGGATTCATGGGGAATTTATAGTTTTGCTTTCAGAGTTTTTCAAATTTCTCAAGTTTAAGTATAATGTAGCTATAATCACAACCAGCTAAGCATTACTAAAGAGTGAAGGCAACATTTCATGTGCTGGAACAATGGTGTAAACTAAGCAGCCCAGTGCAACACTAGATTTAGCTTTCCCAGTTTATTCCTACTCAAGTGTCTATGGCACTAAATTACTGGATGATGGCCTTGGGTTAAAATGGAATAAAAAGCTGTTTGAAGCTCTCTCAAGCAAAGCTACACAGAAGCACACTATTTTACATATTAATTTCAAGGAGTCTGTGAAACTTGCATGAGTAGCCCTGAGCTACCCGTCCTATTGGGCTTTCAGTTCCCAGGTTAAATCGGCCTTCTCTGGACATATGATTATAGTGTTAGAAGCAATTCCAAGGATGAGACTCATTTGGGCTAAGTTTTTGAGTTTTTGGTTTTTGTCGGTTGTGGGACTTGGACTCTGGGCCTGGGCATTGTCCCTGAGCTCTTCAGCTCAAGGCTGCAGCCCTATCCCTTGAGCCACAGTGCCACTTCTGGTATCTGGGTAGTTAATTGGCGATAAGAGACTCATGGACTTTTTAAATGCCTGGGCTGGCTTTGAACCTTGACCTCAGATGTCAGCCTCCTGAGTAGCTAGGATTACAGGTGTGAGCCACCATGCCCAGCTTACCTAAGTTTTTATTTTCAGTAAGGGAGTACTGTATGTCTACATACAGTAAGAAGGATATTTCCTAGAACCATCTAAAAGGTACAACTAAAAATAATTATCAGAGAAACTGTAGAACGCTAGTACTTTTTGGGTGGGAGGGGGCGGCTGGTCCTGGGGCTTCAATTCAGGGCCTGGGCACTGTCCTTCAGCTTCTTCTGTTCAAGGCTAGTGTTCTACCACTTGAGCCACAGTGTCACTCCTGGCCTTTTTTGAGTAATTTGTTGGAGATGAGAGTCTCTCAGACTTTCCTGCCTGGGTTGGCTTTGAACTCCAATTTTCAGATCTCAGCCTCCTGAATAGCTAGCATTACAGGCAGGAATAAATGGTGCCCATCTTAATATTTATCAGCAAACATGCTACTGTAGGTCAAGATAATCTGTCTGCTGAGTCATGCTTTTTTTTTTTTTTTTTTGCCAGTCCCAGGCTTGAGCTCAGGGCCTGAGCCCTGTCCTTGGGCTTTCTCAAGGCTAGAGCCCTACCACTTGAACCACAGCACCACTTTTGGCTTTTCCTATTTATGTGGTACAGAGGAATCAAACCTGGGTCTTCGTGCATGCTAGGTAAGCACTTTACCATTAGGCTAAATTTCCAGCCCTGAGCAATGCATTGATTTGTTATATGATACTGAATCAAAGGAGAGAGACCACCTAAGTGCAAGTTTGGAGGGCAAAGGACAGATAGGTGAGAACAAGCCAGGACTTCCCTAGCCCAAGAAGAACTGATAGGGAACTGCAAACCAGTGGCTTTAAAGCTACCTTAGCCTAAGTTTTCTGCAGAAGCAGCCTATACCAATCCTTGCCAACTAGCTTTGGTTTCTTATTTTCTTTCTTTAATGAAGAATATGTAAACCACATGTAGATTTCAACTGACCTCTTCTTACTGATCCAAGCTAGCATCAGTGTAAAAATTAAGAATTAGAGGGTAAATCAGCCCTAGTTTCTCCCACCGAAAGCTAGAGTTAAAATACACTCACATACTTGAAACTCTGCTCTACTGTGTCAGGAGCTGGAATGAAAGTCACAGCAATGAACATAACCAAAAAGGTCCTGTTTTCTACAGGGAGGTTCAGCCTGGGATAGTTTCTGTGATGACAACAAGGGTAATGGGAAAGAGGCTGGATCTTGGGTGGCCAAGCAAGTATTTCTTGAAGTGATGTGAAGCAGGAAAAGAAATCAGCCATGTGATTGGTCATTTATACAAGATAGCTTGCAAGTTCCCAAAGGCCTATGAGCATTACTAAAGAGATCACGGAAAACGGGGCACGAGCCAGGCGCAGTGGCTGACACCTGTAATCCTAGCTACTCGGGAGGCTGAGCAGTAGCCTTGAGCAGCAGAGCTCAGGGACAGTATCTAGGCCCAGGGGTAGGGTTGTAGCCTTGAGCTGAAGAGCTCAGGGACAGCACCCAGGCTCAGAGTTCAAGCCCCATGACCCACAGAAAATTAAAAGGAAGGAAGGAAGGAAGGAAGAACAGAAGGATGGGAAGAAAGAAAGAAAGAAAGAAAGAAAGAAAGAAAGAAAGAAAGATCTTTGCCCTAGAAGAGTTCACAGTCTATGCAAAGACACAAAGCAATGGTAATAATTCAGAATGGTGAGTAGTATTGTTGCTAGCAGAGTATAGAAACAAGGAATCAAATCACATATGAAAAACAAAGCAGGAGGCGTGGGCTACCATTGAAAGCCAGCAGCATCTAAACATGGATAGCTGATTAAATAATGATGACTTTTAAGGTATCCAAGCCCGAACCCAAGCAAGACAGAGCACATTTTCACTAAAGGACCTTATAAACGCTATATATAGCAAACAATTGAATAAAATAAAATGAAAAAGAATCCTGGTTTGGGCAGATTTGATTTTTCCCTCTCACTAGCCAAATATCATCACCAACTCTGCAGTGTAATTTTTTAATGTACATAGGATGCCGGATGCCAAGAACAGGAGTACCATGCCCAGTGGGCCCCTCCTCCCAGGATGGAGACAAGTTTTCCTTTGGGAATCTACTAATGCTCATTATAAAATACAGTGGTGCTTATAATTTAGAGGGATGATTGAACCTGAAGGCTTGGAATAAAGACCTCCTGATGCATTGTCACCTTACCCTTTCTGAAGAAGATTAAGAATATGGATGTAAAGGTTTGACAGCTACAGAGTAGTTACACAGTACTTGGAGACTACTAATTAGCTTACAAGACTTATGATACCTAATGGTTTACAGGACTTTTCACCTCCAAATTGTAAGACTTGAACTGACACAGGTGAGAAGAGACAGGATGTTTTTAATACCTTGGGCTGCAGAGCCACCAAGGTTGGTACAATGGATGAAATGTATTCATGCAATTATGCAGAAACAAATGGCCACTGCAGGAAAGGCACTGAAATGGCAGGATGCTCTCATGATTGAGTCACAAAACACAGGAGTGAGTAAGGGCTGAGAGTGGAATTCGGGAGTACAGCACTGGCTTAGGTGGCAGAAAGCCTTGGGTTTAATTGCCAGAATCATTAAACACACAGACACACACACACACACACACACACACACACACACACACAATAGCAACTGTTATCTTTCCATCTACAAACATGTATATGGCTACAAACCCTTATTACATATGTGAATATGAAGTATATTTTGTAGGACAGGAAATGTGCTTTCGCCTATCATTTATCATGTATTATGGGGCAATCTTCCTTCTCTAAGAAATAGTCCCACTAAGATGGCTCTTTGAATGGTGGAATTAGGCCTGTTTCTCATCTGGCTCTAGAAAGGCTCTCAGACTCTGTATGGGCTGAGAATACTTGTAGTGCTTATGAAAAGGGTCTTTTCTCGGTCTACAAACACTTCCACTTGAAGAATACTCCTAAGTATCAGACTGACAGCTTGATGTTGGGTGTAAACAGGTGTAAACCTGTATTTCAAACATGAATTTCTTTTTATGCAAATGCTTGAGGAATGGGCATGAAATCCACTCCTCTTATCAAGAGTTCCTTCATATAGCTCTCCCAGGATGGGAGAGACAATGGCTCCCTTCAAACTCCAGAGAACTTCCTTCAAATTTGAAAGTTTGACTTCAAACTGCACCAGAATGTAGAGGGGTCATTATGAAATAAAAGCTCAAAATAGCTCACAGCGGGAAAAATGATAAGGATTCCTTTCCCCAAAACAGGATGCTATGTGGGCCTTTATTTTAAGGTCACTGGCCCCAAAGGAAAACCTATCACTGTAATTGGGGCTGGGAAGTTTCTGGGTTAGGAAATACATAGCAGGACCCTTAGTTTCAACATTGCTGATTTTAAGGTCAACTCTTATCCTGACTGGTTATTTTTAACAAGGTAAGTTAGGTATAGGATGAGGAAAGAAGTCTAGGAGATTGTGGGGAATTCTATCCTTCTAAGGCACAAAGTTGTGAAACTTAAGAACTGCTCTATCTACTCCCCCCAAAATATCTAGAATCTAGTCTATCTCCTCTATCACTACTACTTCTTTCTCTGCCTGAAATGACCACAGGAACCTCAACAGTGCATTCTCTGACAAGCATTCTTGAAGCCACTGTCCACACAGAGGCTGGCATGCATGCCCCTTGGCTTCAAGATACTATGAATTACCAAAGACTTCCATTAAATTTCAGGTCCCCCCAGGCCCTCCTCTGTCTGAACCTGCCTAGCTATTTCATTTTACTTCCTACTTTTGTTCCTTTGGCCCCCATGTTACAGCCAGGCCTCAACTCACTATTCTTAAGCCATTTCCTTTCAGTTCTCTGGACATGTCTCTCTTCCTCAGCCTAAGCAGTATGCCTGCAGCCCTGTGTATGTGTGGCTACTTCTCTTTAGGGGGCTCCTTAAAGGTCATTTCAGAGGGGCCATTGGGCCCTCAGCTGATCTGAAGTGGTGTGTGTGTGTGTGTGTGTGTGTGTGTGTGTGTGTGTGTGTATGCCGGTCCTGGGACTGGGAACTTGGGGTCTAGGCATTGTCCCTGAGTTTTGTTCTTCAAGTCTAGCACTCTGTTCCTGGAGCCATAGCTCTCCTACTGGCTATTTGGATGATTTATTGGAGATGAGAAGCTCATGGTCTTTCTTGCCCATGCTGAAGCGATCTTCCGATCTCAGCCTCCTGACTAGTTATAGTTGCAGGAGTGAGCCTCTAATGCTCATCCTGAAGTGGTCATTTTGGTATCATGCTGGATTCACACAACCTAATTCTCTTTTTGTTGTTGTTGTTGTTGTTCTTCTTCTTCCTCTTTTTTCTAATAGACTATATCACACTCCAAATTTATCCTTCGTGACTTGCTTATTATCTAATATTGTCTTTTGTTATTATTTACTTGTGCATCATATGTATTTCAGGGACCTGGTCAATTTGCCCATCCTAGAAGAGTAATCTGGCCTTAAATTCAATAAATGTCCTTTGAACTGGGTATTGGTGGCTTATACCTGTAATCCTAACTACCCAAGAAGCTGAGATTTGAGAATAGCAAATTGAAGCTAGCCTGGGACAGTCCATGAGACTCTTATCTCCAAATAATCACCAAAAAGCCATAAGTGAAGCTATGGCTTAAATGGTAGAGCACTGGCCTTGAGCACAAAAGCTCAGGGACAGTGCTCAGACCCTGAGTTCAAGCCCTGGGACCAGCACACATGCAAAATAATAGTAAATGAGGGAAAAAAGTCTTTTTGAATGATTTGGTAAGTGTACAGCGCTTAGAAAGACAATTTGTATTTCCAGGGCTGCAGGGAAAGCAAGGAGGCCATGGGGAGGAAAAGAGGGGGGCTTGGCCTTCGGTTTCATCCCCATCATCACTGCAATGACTATTTAACAATTCACATCCTGGGTCTGCTTCTTGATTTATGGGTGAGCTGCCTCCATCAGCACAGAGAATGAGGTTCTACTATGCCACCTGGTGTCCTGACTGTCCATCACATCACTAAGCTAGCCATGCGAGCTCAAACAGAAAACTCCCAGCTCCTAGCTTCAAAAAATGGAAACGTTCCTAAAGATGCCCAGAGAGCCTAAATAATACTTTAGGTGAGGGGGCTTCTGTATCTCCCCTTATGAAAGCAACTTTCATTATAGCATTGAGTTACAAGGCTCTGAATACTCATCCTTGTTTACAAAAAGCTAACACTGGTAAAGAGAATGTCAGTGCTTTCCTTTAAGCAAAGTCATGAATTCCTTTGAGCAAGGAACACCCAATGGATATGACAATTACTCCTGTCACAATGTATTTCAGCAAAACTGGGAGGAGGTCTGGGGGGTAGGAGGAATTGCCAGCTAACTTTGAAAGGGCATATATTATTTGACAATTTCAATTAACTTTATTGCAGATCTGCCTAATTGCAACTAAAGACACCCCTGGCAACACATCAAACTTTATTCTATTGTCTTAAATTTAGGAAGTCTCGATTCTCTTATAGCACAGGTCGCAGTTAACATCAGCAATCTGATATGAGTCCCCCAGCCCTGAGTTACTCAAAAACTGCAAGCCAGACCCAAATAAGCCATTTACTGAAGGGTCAGGTTTTTCCACATATGATAAACGGCTCTGCCAGTCTCCTGCGGAGATATTAAAAGTCTTCACATCCCTATTGCTAAAATAATATCTGAATAGATCTAAGTGAATATGTAAACAACTGAAGGGAAGAAGCTCTCTCCTTGATATATAATTAATTTCCTTCCTTCCTTCCTTCCTTCCTTCCTTCCTTCCTTCCTTCCTTCCTTCCTTCCTTCCTCCCTCCCTCCCTCCCTCCCTCCCTCCCTCCCTCCCTCCTTCCTGTGTTGGTACCGGGGCTTGAACTCAGGGCTTAGAAGCTGTCCTTTAACTTTTTCACTCAAGGCTGTGCTCTGCCACTTGAGCCATACTTCCACTTCCAGCTTTTTGGTGCTTAACTGGAGATGATAGTCTCATGGACTTTCCTGCTTGGGCTGGTTTCAAACTACGATGCTCAGATATCTGCTTCCTGAGTAGCTAGGACACATACATGACCCCCCAAACCTGGACACTGCCATTTTCTAATGAATTGCTACCCTACACAGCCATTAACAAAAAAAAGAAAAGAAAAGCAGGACTCATACCTTGTTCATTTGTTAGAATTCAAGTTTCAGTGAGTCCATACTCATGTGCCAATTCATTTATGTAAACTCAACTACAGGAATTACTCCCCCACCCCCCTCACCCATAAACACTGCCCCATGCAGTTACAAATAACTTTTTATAAGTCAAGAGCATTGAAGACGCAAAAACAATCTAAGAAATGTAAGGACATTGAACGAAATATTTTAGCCAGGAACAAGATGTAAAATAGAACACGGCATTTATGGCAGGGAAGAAGATGTACAATGGAAATGAAATACAGGCTGACCCAGTCAGCATTCAAGCCAATGCACTTCTCACTAGTGGATTCAAATGCTAGGATCCTCTTGTTTCCCCGGTGCTCTGGTTTTGGCTGTTTTCTGTTGTTTCTCTAGTCAATGCAGATGGAGATCTTAATGTAAGCAAACACATCAAATGAATTTTTAAAAGCTATTGTAAAGTTTCTGAGATTTTTCTTTTACATACAAAAAATCAGTCATGCATATTTTGGGGAGTCCTAAATATACTCAATTTTTCCTGCTTTGGTTTTGGATTCAACAGTCTTTAGGTTACTCCAGTAACTTAAATAAGGTAAAAGAATTTCATGAAAGGGTTGGAGGACTAAATGTTATATTAGGTAAGGATGACCCAAAGTGAGTGACAAATCTCATCCTAGTCGTCTTCTTCTTCTTCTTTCTTTTTTCCTTGTGGGTCATGGGGCTTGAACTCGGCCTGGGTACTGTCCCTGAGCTCTTCAGCCTGAGGCTACTGCCCTAACCTTGAGCCAATCCCCACTTCCCATTTTCTAGAGGTTAATCAGAGATAAGAGTCTCAGGTCCTTTTGTGCCTGGGCTGTCTTTGAACCTTGATCCTCAGATCTCAGCCTCCTGAGTACCTAGGACTACAGGTGTGAGCTACCACACCTGGCTTCTCATCCTATTCCTAACCCTGAACTTAACATCTCCTTAGGGAAATCCTGGGAACATTGGAAAAAGGTTCCCAGAACGCCATCTGCTTAGTGTCAGTGGATCTGCCCTTCTATTCCTCCCATGCAGAACCTCCTCTGGGCGTCTTCCCTATTGCAGGGCCTTTTGGACTGCAGCTTTCACAAACCAGCAAATTTTCATGAAATAGAATTGGGTACCGACCAATGACTGCCAATTCTTTATTCTGCAAATGAAAGAACATCTTAAAAAATGACTTTCAAAGGAGAGAGGCAAATGACAACTATCAGTTTATAAGCCAAGAAAACAAAATTTTAAAGAGGAGCAAGAATACAATCTATGAAGAGTCCTTCACACTAGAATAACGTGAATATCATGTTGTTACCTCTTCCAGGGAGGCCTCTGCTTCCTGCCTTCACTCAACCCTTTTCTACCTCACAGGAATGGGTCAAAAGTATGGAAAACTGTAGTGTCTTTGGCATCTCCTTTCTAAGTATGGAAAACTGTAGTGTCTTTGGCATCTCCTTTCTCTCAAGCTCCCTCCAAACTGACAAAGTGAAGGGCTCATGAGACTTTGATAGTTTGGCTAGTAAAGTGGAGGACTGCGATGGAAGCTCCCAGAAAACAATGAACTGTGATATGGGGAGGGCACGACAGGCTAAGGGTATGAAGGGTTGTCTCATGCCATCCTTATTGCAGTGCTGAGGAGGGCAGAACTCTACCTACATCTCAGATCACAATCTAAAAGCTCACACACACTGCCCAAGGCTGGCCTAGCTAGTTTGTGGCAAAGGCCCTCCAACACAGCCCTTCTCCTCAACCCTGGTCATTGTGGGCCAGCACAAGTAGCCAAGGTGCTACTTCCTTCTGTTCCTGAAAAGAGCGAGAAGAAATGGGGAAATCTCAAACATTCTCCTATACAAGTTTAAACAACAACAAAAATCCAGAAATCCTTTTGGATTTCATTTATATGTTAAAAAAACAATAGATATATCAGGTAACAAAGTGAGATACTGTAACAATATGAGATAACCAAGGGACAGCAAAAGAGATGAGATAACATAGTACCTTAAGAACAACATTCATTCATTATATGGCTTATGTTTCTATATCCTAGAAATCCTTTCATTCAGTGTCCTACTATATGGCCTTTTGTATCAAAGTTTTGCTCTATTGCAAGGTGTGGGGGTGGGGGAGGGAAATGGGGACCAAAACATGTGAAAGGGTATCAATGTATGGGAATTAATGCACCATCTATCTGGCAAATATCATGTAACCCTTCTATTAATTACAATAAAAAATATATGGAAAAAAATAGAGAACACAGCATCTGCGATTATCAAAAACAAATGGGTATGGAAAGGACTAAAACAATGGCACTCAGCGGTGACTTTGTTCTTCAGGGGCCATATGGCCATGTCAGGAGACACTGGCAGTTGCTATAAATGGGGGAAGGGTGGTGTTACTGGCAGCTAGTGTTGGGTTAAAAGCCAGTCTTCTCTTACTGCTTACCATTGCCAACTGGAAATAAAAGTTGTTTTTCAAGGGTAAACCATACAAACATAAGATTCCATTCACTCGTGGGCAGGGCTGTTATTTTTAATGCAGTCATCTGCCACTTTGGAAAAGTGGTATCTATGGCAAAAGTAACTACAGAGAATGCAAGTTCATTTTAAATTAAGCAACAACAAAAATACCTAAAAGAGTACAGATTTAATACCAACTATTTCCAAATGAATAAAGAAAAAATGGATTAATGTTTATGTAGCTATAAGAAAGCTTTTTTTGGGGGGGATGAGGGGCTGGTCCTGAAGCTTCAACTAAGGCCCCGGTACTTTCTTGCTCAATGCTAGAGCTCCACCACTTGAACTACTGCATTATTTCTGGCTTTTTTTTTTTTTGGTAGTTTACTGGAGATAAGAGTCTCATGGACTTTCCTTCCCTGGCTGGCTTTAAACTGCAATCCTCAGCTCTCAGCCTCTGGAGCAGCTAGGATCACAGGGGTGAGCCACAGGTACCTGGCTATAGGAAGCCTTTTTAAATACAGCTTTTCCATGGTCTAATCATGCTGGAGGCAAATAAACAAACCAATTACCAAATTCAAGCCCTAGTTACTGAGTACAGTGAGTACAGTGAGCCAATGTAAGTAACTAAAGGGATTGGTTCCCTCCTGTCACAGAGCCGTGTGACTGGTCCATACTGAAGCTTCCTTATGACTGCTACCCCCACGGCACTGAGAAAGGATCTTTTGAACAATCTTTCCGTAATTATGAACATCACAAAATGGTATATTGGAGTTTCTACAGTAAATGTAATATACAAATGAGGTTTCTAGAAAAAAAGAAGTAAGCAGAAGGAAATGGAAAATGTGATTAAGCACAGTCTATTTTAGGTATTCACTTCCATGCATCATGTACAATAAGATATCATCATAGCACTAAAGTTTACTGAATGAACTAAAGAATATTGCATATGGCGAAAGAACAAAATCACTGAGGAAAATAAAAAAAAACACTGAAAGGAATGCAATGAAGAGGAGTTAATGACAACAACATTGTGTCCTTGTGAACACACATTGTATCCTCCACATTGTCAGGAGAGGCCTAACATTCCTGAGGGTGTGTGAGGGTGTGTGTGTGTGTGTGTGTGTGTGTGTGTGTGTGCGCGCGCGCGTGCAGGCGTGCATGAGAATGTTACTAGGAATTAAACTCAGGGACTCCCAATTGCTATAAGGAAGCACACTTGAGCCAGGCCCCCGTCCTTTTCCTTTTAGTTTTTTTTTTTTTTTTTGAACCTTTGTCTAGGCTGGCTTTAGACAAAACCTGTGCTTCTCAAAAAACTGGGATTACACCTGTACCATGATGTCTTGACCAATGCTAGTTTTTGAAAACAGTAAGACTCTATCAGGGTAGATTTTGGTTCAAAAAGGCCCATGGTTACAGATAAGGGGTTATGATAAATGAAGCAAGAATACAAACATAGAAAGTTACAAATTCCCAACCCCCTTTAATCTGTAGATGGTAATGCATAGACAGCCTCAATAAACAAATTTTAACTCTGGATGGTAGCAAAGAATGTGAGAATGAATTTGAGAAAATGAAAGTAATAGTTTTGAAGTGACTCAGGACTGAAAAATGCTTAGAAAGAAAGGTGGAAGGTAATTTGAGCTATAAACAGAACTTCAAAGAATTAAAATTGTAGGACTAATAGAAGTGAAAGAATTAGACAAGAGAAAGTGGCATAGCTGTGGCACAATGAAATTGCTGCTAAATGCATTCAAACTTTAAAATGCCTTTTGAAGATAATACTAAAGATACAAGGGTGGGCCATACATTACTGTTCACTAGACCACTAAATCCTTCCCAGACCTCATAGTATAGCTCTAGTCCACTGTTTCTCACAGAGGGTAACTTTGCCCTCCTAGGTAGCATTTGCCAATGTCTAGAGTCTTTTGTTATCACAAGTGAGGAGGGGGCAGGCAGGTTACTGACGCCTACTGAGTAGCAACCAGGGATAATATTGAGCACTCTATAATGTGCTGGATGGAATTTTGAAGGGAAGAATTATTTGGCCCAATGTGTGAATGGTGTAGCAGCTGAGATTCTGCTCCAGCCTTATGACATCCAAACAAGCTCCCTTGCTGTCCTCCTCCCCGACTCACCTCTTGTTCAAATCTGCACCACACAGAGATAGATTGGCTGTTACCATGGTAACTTGTACCTACTAGCCTGGTCACCAACGAGGAGATTGTTCATGCCCTGTTTCTTCTCTTTATTTTTCCAGAGTTGGACACAAAGAATGTCTTTAGCCTTGATTGGTAAAGATCAGGAAGAAGTCAAGTAGGAAGGTCCTTTACGTAAATATTACGAAGACATGACATAGAAGGAGGAGGAGGAGGAGGAGGAGGAGGCAGAGAAGGAGGAGGAGGAGGAGGAGGAGGAGGAGGAGGAAGAGGAAGAGGAGGAGGAGAAGACCGAGACTGAGACCAAAATGGATTCTAGCAACTGGAAAACTTCAAATACACAGGTATTTTAGCAGTGTACTCATACATCTTGCATATATTATCCCCAAAACCAACTGTCCTCTTCTGTGATGACTCTCCTTTCCATCTCTGTCCCAAACATCACTCCTCCAATCAGAGAAGGCAAAGATCTTGCCCTGCTCCAGTTGCCAGCTTCCTTATCTTCTGACTCAGTCCTGTTAGCACTGAGGTGGTGTCTCATCATCCCTTTCCAGCTTGGGCCTCCATTTTATGTCATAACAGAACTTCACCAACACCTTGGCTCAATCTCCATCTTTCTGTTTCTTCCAGCCATCTACCTGAGGCTGACTGAAACCCCCAGTATCATGGTGCTTTGTTCATGAGTTTACCCATGCCATGGCATCTTGTACCTTGGGTCACTGTACCTCCTGGTATCACTAGTGCTGCTGGAGTCTCCTGGAACAACTTGGTCTCTGTGATCGCCATCTTCCTGTTCGTTTCATTCTCCTATTCCCACTGGCTATTCTATCTTCTTGGGCAGACTTTCAGTCTGACCCTGAATGGTTGTGAACTTCAGCCTTCTGGTTTAACCCTTCTCTCTTGGTTGATTGTGGGGCTTGAACTCTGGGCCTGGGCACTGTCCCAGAGCTCTTCAGCTCAAGGCTACTGCTCTCTCATTTGAGCCACAGTACCACTTCTGGTTTTCTAGTGGTTAATTGGACAGAAGAGTCTCACGCTCTTTAGTGCCTGGGATGGCTTTGAACCATCATCCTTAGATCTCAGCCTCCTGAGCAGCTAGGAATAGGCATGAGTCACCATGTCAGACTCTTTCCATTCTTAAGTAACTTCAATCAGTCCCACAGTTTTAAATAATGTCTACATGTGTACTTTACGTACTTGTAAATATGGTTCACAATGCGGAGCCTGTTGAGACTATCCCTAGTTGGGCTTCATCTTCTACTCCTGCTTCCCTAAAACATATTCTTCCCATATACTCAGAGAAATCATTCAGAACTATTAGTGGAAGTTGGTCCCTTGCCTGCATAAACCCAGATGTTACTCTGAAATTAGGACTTGAAGTGGGGTGCCCGACTATGCCCACCACTTACTTCCCTTGATTGCCTGTCTCCACTCACAAACCCTCCTTTATATGCTTCCTGTATTAACTGGCCCTTCCTGAAAACCTGTTCCCCTCATTCTAGTCAGTCAAGTCCCTCTGCCTGTTCTAGAAAAGGACTCACATCCTCCCTACCATTTGATATGTATACTAGAACTTTCCTCTGGCTGCTATTTTCCTTTTCCTCAGGGTATCTCACCCTTTCTTTCTTCCCCTAGAATAAAAGGTTCATAAAATCAGAAGCCTGGAGTTTTTTGTTGTTGTTGTTGCTTTGTTTTTGTAGATGATTTTAGTATTTTCCAGGTGTCTACTCTATACCTAGCACAGGATGTTAACAAATCTGTCTTCTTGAAAGGGAAAACAAAACTTCTTTACATGCAAATTCAGCCTCATAAGTAGAAGCACAGAATAATAATTCTGTAGCCTGTCAGGCAAGACAATGAAATTTCTTTACTCTTCTAGAAAGACACAGAGATGTCACCGCTCTTAATGAAAATCATAAATCACATATGCACTTATAATAAATAATGCACAAAGGTGAAAACTTGGCCATGTGTTTAATTTTAAGGAAGATAGCACATACAAGGCCATACCCCCCCCAAAAAAATACAACTATGAGGTGTGTCCACCATTCTACATTAAATCCTAAAAGAAAAAAACTCATATCCCCTGCAACTGAATATGCATATTGGAACAGTCTAGTGAAGCCACTTGATATAAAGATTGAAGCAAAAAAAAATAATTAAAGAAACTACAGCTCCTTAACATGTGAAAGTAAAGAGTAATTCTGATGCATTACATAATGAAAGACAGCCAAAATAGAAATGTTTTATATTTATCGCATTCTTACTATACATCATCTCAAATGCAAATGTGACCTAACATTTCATAAAGAGTTCTCAAAAGAAGAGAAAATCCTTGATAACTTTAAACTGTGGCAATAAATCAAAATAACAACTGAAAACTGAATTACTAATAAAAGGCCAGAAGGCTCCTTAATGGCAAATATATATTCCATCCTTTTTAGCACTTAGGAAGTGCTAGAACTTAGCCAATTTTAATATCAGTAACTACTGGTAAACTCTTATGTGCCTATCAAATACATTAAAATTTATCATAGGGATATATGTGGGAAGAAATAGGGTTTAGTACTGTTGATTCGGTCATCTGCTCTGGTGCACAAAGTGGAAGCACTGTCCAAGTGCCAGGAAGATCAAAGGAATAGATGAGGATGATGGTGGAAGATACTTCATATGAGGGGCTCAGAACAGGCAGGCTTTGTAGGTAAAGGATCTTGGGGCAAAGAATATCCGGGAAAAAATGGTAATGCATGTCTAGATGACATTGGATATGAGGTATTGCAGGGGTGGGGGCTTTTGTAGGGCTCTGGAGTTCACACTGAAGGTGAACTGATTGGAAGCCACGTGGACCTGGGGAGTACTGTGAACAAATTTACTCTAAATCACTCCAGCTATAGATGGCCTGGGGAGACACAAGACCTCTTGCCAGGTCACTGACAGACAGGCCAGGTGCCACAGGAGAGAAGTAGTGGCCAGGAATGAGTAAAACATAGGCTGAGTCTGGGTATCCTAAGAAAGGGGAGTGCACAGTGGTATTTGCTGATAGGAATATACAGGATTCAACATGATTAGACTTTCACTGCATAGGCCACCCAGACTTTCTTGCTGAGATGCTGTAGCTCAGGAGGAGATATTCTGGCAGGGAAAGACTGAAGTGGTACAATTTGCAATTCATTCTCTCATCTAAGACCAGAGGGCAAAAGGGAAGAGAGGCGCCAGATCACTCAGTTGAACTCTCCGGAGAAAAGCTGACAATGAGTCTAACTATGATGGGTTTGCATTGTTTCAGCAGAAAAATGCATTGTACACTCACACATATATATACACATATACAGCCACATGCATGCACACATGCATAAATGTGTAGTGGAGCTAATGATAATGACGTGCTTAGATGAGATATTGCTCTTCCTGTTGGACCGATGCCGATTCAATGAACCAAATACCTGTGAATTCTGATGAGAATTAAATGCCCTCAATTTGCCCATGGACTTCAGACCTTATTGATTTCTTTAACTAGGCCAACTTCTTGCCTTTAAGCCAACAGGCTGTGTAACAGAATGGGTAAGCATATAGTTTTTGGTGCTAAAGCCATGGGTTTAAGTCCTGCCTTGGCCATTGACTAGATATGTGATGTGGGGGAAAAATCACTGAAATGGCTAGGTTTCAAGGTGTTCTCTCATGCAGATCTAAGTTTGGGCTTACCTCAGAGGGCTCCATGAATTGGACACTAAACATATATAAATGTTTGCCTGGCACATGGAAGAAGTGTTTAATATTTTCATCGCAAGTCTCTCCATGTTTTGTAAAATCAAATCAGATGCTTAGCTTCCTTTGTTTTATGCTTGTGTGGTGAAGTTTCCACACCTCAAACAAAACCAGCCCATCCGTATTTGTTTCCCTGTTGTAGGTGGAAGCAACCACTGCCGAGTTTCTCAGAGGATCCTACTCAAAATCATCATTCTATGATAGTTCAATAATAACAATAATGTGCTGCTAAATTTATTTGTGTTATGTGTTAGTGTATATATGAGTGTGTATGTGTGTGTGTGTGCTGTATTTGTGTCTGTGTCTGTATGTGTGAGGTTCACGCCATGGTGACTTTCCTGGCATGCATTAGGTCCTCAGTAAATGGCATCAATAACATCAGTATCATTTTGAATGTGTGTGTGCCAGTCTTAAGGCTTTCAACTCAGAGCCTGGGCACCATCTCTGAGCTTCTTTTGCTCAAGACTAGTGCTTAAGCCACAAATCAACTTGTAGCTTTTTGGTAATTGAACATCTCGTGGATTTTCTTGCCCAGGCTGGCTTTGAACCATAATCCTCAGGTCTCAATCTCTTATGCACTTAGGGTTACAGGCATGAGCCACTAGCAGCTGGCTCATGTCAACCACTTTCATATCTAATTTTGCTCTTTAAATTGTCATCATTATTCTCCCACAGTTATGAAGTATGATTACAAAACTATATTATTCATTTTTTTCCTCTAACTTATAGGTGACGTTTAATTGTGTCAGATGATGCTTGATCCTCCACAGGAAGCTTGGGTTAGAAGGAAAAGTTGGGGCATTCCTCCTCTCCAGGAATTCTAACATTCCATTAATTTTTTTTTTTTTTTTTTGCCAGTCCTGGGCTTGGGCTCAGGGCTTGAGCACTGTCTTTGGACTTTCTCAAGGCTAGCACTCTACCACTTGAGCCTCAGCACCACTTCCGGCTTTTTGCTATGTATGTGGGGTACCAAGGAATCGAACTGGGGTCTTCAAGCATGCTAGGCAAGCACTCTACCACTAGGCCAAACTCCCGGCCCCCCACATTCCATTACTTTTAAATCAGATCCTAACATTACTTAGCGAGAGGATAAAAATCTTCTGTGTATGGCTTATACAAACTAGAAAGCAAAATATTCGTTCTATTTTTGTGATCAACAAAAACTAGTATACTCAGAGCATCAACAGTACCTCCCCAGGGTTAAATGTGCCTTTGGTGCCCAGAGGAGAAGGTGTAGAAGGTAGGAGCTGAGAAAGGCCTGAGGTGAGATGGAGAAATGAGACTTTGTAGCTCAAGGCTATGGATGTAGTGCAGGGTGAGACTCTGTTCTTAGGGTCTACTACAAAACAAAAAACAGTATACTTTTTAATTACTCGGAAATGAAAATAATGATTTTTAGTTCTATAAACTTGGTTTCCTCAAGGCATATGGTTATAGAATAAAAACAAGAAGGGTCCACGGGGGACAGAGCCTCACAGTACCTGCAATCCTGGGTATACATCACAATGGACAATGAAGCTTCCAGAACAAAACTACACATGCCTCTTTCTTTGTGTTTTTCAACTAAGAAGCTACCTACTTGATTGATTCTGCAGTATTAATAAAACATCACCATTTTCATGTGACAACTACTTCAGTGTCAGTTGTGGCACAAACACTACATAATCTACTTTCAAGACAAGTGGCATCCACTCTTTTTTTTTTTTTTATGTTGACCTAAGCTCAGAGAAGCTAAGTGAATTTTCTAAAGTCACACAGAGACTGATGTTTCAGCTTAGAGCTCTGAACACTATGGTCTTTCATCTATAGAACAACAGTCATTCTTGCCATAATGCATGAACAAGACAGAACTGCCCCAAAGGTCCTGGGTTCAACATGTTTTTAAAAAAAAAAAGAAAAAAAGAAATAGCCAGGTACAATGGCTCAAGCCTGTAATCCTAGCTACTTAGGAGGCTGAAATTGGGGGATAAGACAGAAAGATGGGCTGCCAGGCAGAACCAGAAGGGGCTATGCTTTTACAAACACACCTAATTGGTACACTACAGGCAAAGGAGGTGCTTTCAGAGTGCCTGGGATGGTTCTAGATGCCCAGGGATGTGCATAAACAACTCTACCCAATCTGCTCCCAGACATTTAAAAAAGATATTTCAACCTCCACTGGATTTTCTACTAGGGGAGAGAGAAGAAACAGCTTGAAAGTACTGAAAACCAAAGCATATCTGATCATGACAACAAATGTTAAAAATGAGCTTGGGGATTGAGTGCTGGTTTCACATGCCTTAATCTTAGCTACTTAGGAGGCAGAGAGCTGAGGATGGAGGATGGAAGTCGGCCTGGGCAGGACCTTCTCTATAATTAATCACCACAGAGCCAAAAGTGGAGCTGTAGCTCAAGTTGTAGAGTGCTAGCCATGAGCATAAAAGCTAAATGACCAAGACCAGGATCTGAATTCAAACCCCAGTACTAACAAACCAGTCAATGAACCAATCAACAAACAAAAAAGAGCCTGGTGATAAATAATTAAAATAATTGGGTACCAGTCAGTGTTCAAGCTTGTAATCCTAGCTACTCAGGAGGCTGTGACTGATCTGAGGATCATGGTTTGAAGCCAGCTGGGGCAGAAAACTCCTTGTGAGACTTTTATCTCAAAAAACTGGCAGTAGCACTGTGGCTCAAAGTGGCAGAGTGCTAGCCTTGAGCAAAAGGACAGCACCCAGACCCTGAGTTCAAGCCCCATGATACCCCCCAAAAAGCATTAAAACAGATGCTCCAGAATTTTGGAGCACCAATTTTGTCCCAAAGCACAGAAAGCCTCATCTTCACCATTCACGAGAATCATGAAGTGCTTGTCATTCTGCATACAGGAGCTGTGACAGAAATAAGAATAACTCAAAGCAATCCATGAAGTGGCCTTCACGTTCTCGATTAACTTGGCTGCTGTCTTGTGCCTCCTTCAAATCTTCTCCTTATATCCCCTCCCCACCAGAAGGGTGATTAAATGTCAGTGCTGACTCACACAATAATGCATGGCAGAAACAAATATAATTATGTGCTTTTGAGAAAGATTAATAGTAGCTGGTGCTAGCCTGCCAACTGCAGATGTACAAACATGCCATCCTCTCCATAAATCAAACACAAGGCATATGGTGTATTTCAAAGTCTGCTGATGTTATAGGGTCTTTAAGTGACTCAGGTTCTGGAAGAAACCATGTAGATGTTGACTAATGAGGTAATATATTTTGAATCTTTCTATATCAATGTTATAAAATGTGATAGAATTAAACAGAAAGAAGGGCTCAGGAATTGTGGGGACACAAACATAGTTAAAAATCCAGGGATCTCTTTCATTAATCACTCACTGCTACTTTAATCAAATTCACAGATTCCAGGAAGGGTTAAGTTAGCAAATAGTCACAGAACTATATTTTTTTTGAGGGGGACAAGGCTCTCTTTCCATAGGAAATCTAACGGACAGGAACAAGGGACTATAACACAGAAAGAAGAGAGTAAATTAGAGAGAAGAATGGATAGTTTGTAACTATCAAATGAGCAGAATCAAAATGATGCCAAGACCCACAGGCAAGTTTCCAGATTGCAGGCCACCAACATGAATAAGCATGCAAAGTCAGTGCTCCTCAGAATTAGGTAGGCAGAGTACAGGACTGGGAACCACGAATCTGAGCGAATGCCTCAGCTGTACTGGGGTACACCTTCTTAAATCCTAGGAGAGCCATAAAGGTCAGAGAAGAGGGAAACTCTTCAAATCATTGGTTTACCTGCAAAAGCCAAGTATCATGCCTGACTCACCATCATCCCACGCTCAAATTATTTCCAACTATATTTGGCCGCTATTAAAGAACCAATGATCTGAGAAACAAGTGGTTTGGGTATGAGAAAGAGACTTCAGAACTGTCATGGAATGGGTTAAAAAATGGAATGCGCACAACAGTTTTTATAAGCACTCTAGAAGGGTTGATTGAACATTTTGAAGCACACAGACATTTGGACAATATTGTGGGTTTCTACCCAGCGACCCCAATCATTCTGATCACATAGCAGGAAGCTTCTCCATAGCAGAGTGTGTGGCTGCTCTGGCACAAATGAGTTCTCTGCTGCAAGAGAATCATGTCTGACTTCCTCTCTTGTCAGAAACCCAAATGTGTTGTCTATGAAACAAACTGCTCTGGCAAAGAGGGAACAACCAATCTCAAGCTATTTTGTGTCATACCCTGCCATAAGTCAGCCACAAATATTCAGCTCACAAGCAAGACACTTCACTGGGGTGAAGAATAATTCTGTGTGCGAGGCATTATAGTGCTGGTAAAGCTCTAAAGGGGAGATGCAAAGGAGGGGAGCTAGGAGGAAGAAGGCTGAACCCAGTTCTGTGAGATCCTCAGTCTCTTCACTCTCATGAGACTAGGCTGGGCAAGATCTTTAATACAATTGGTGGCACTATCACTCTATCGCCCTACTCTATAAAAAGTCCCAGCCAAGAATATATAAATTATAAAAGGAGTCAGGTGTGTAAGCTTCAATGGATCTTATAGTCTAGTGAACTAAAAGATGGTATATAAATATAAAATGAATGAGTTGTGATAACATTGATTGCAATAAAGGCCACAATGGTAGAGAGGTGCAGAAGAAATAGAGGGATGACATGGGTTGGGGATAATTAAAGTAATCAAAGAAGGCCTTTCTCAGGGGATCTGAGACCAAATCAAGTTAAAATGAACTCTAGGAAACAGAAACAAAAGATTTTTTTCCGTTGTTAGATTAGAAAACAAAACAACAAGGTACTAAGGTGAGACACGGCTCAAGGTCTTGTGAGAAGAAAAAGAGAGTGAAATGAGAGCCACAGTGGGAGAAGCACACGTGGCACTCTGTGCAGGCCAGGCTCAGGGGTCTTAGAGGAGAAACATTTTGAAATCTTAACCTTTTGAGTTTTGTTAGGAGTAATGGGATTTGAACTCAGAGCCGCATACTTGCTAAGCAGGTATTCTACCAACCCATTTCTGATTTAGTTATTGTTTGGTCAAGGGTATCATGTTATTAATTTTTTGGGGAGGGTCTGGAATCTACTTTGTATTGCAGTCCTCTGACCTATGTCTCCCCTGTAGGTAGGATAACAAGTATGCTCTACCATGTCCAGCTTGTTGGTTGAGACGGGAATCTCGCTAACATTTTTATGCTGGGTTGGTCCACTACTACGGTCTAAATAGCTGGAGTTATAGGCATAGGCCACCACAGCCAGACTACTATATATTATGGGTTTTAAAAAAGGTACAAACTGATTTATATTTTGAAGTAGTACTGAACCTACACATAAATAACAATATAGAAAGTATAAACTTTATTCTAAAAGGACTAGCATCTGAAACTATCAAAAATTTTTGATAGTTTCATCAAAACAGTTTTGAGCTGGGTACATCGCTCAGTGATAGAATACTTGCCTAACAGGCCCTTGAATCTGGGTTCAATTCTCAGTACTGAAAAATGATTTTTTAAAAAATCATCTTCAAGGACTAGATAGCTATTTTTAAACCTAAAGAGTTCCCTTAAAGATCAGCAAGCTCTGTGAGAGATTTGAGAGGACAGACAGAACAAAAGCATTTCCGTACCTCCCCGCTGCACCAACAGTGTGACCTCGCTGCCCTTCGGGCACTCGATCAGCATGTCCACGACCTGGTTGTGTGTGAGGGCTTGCACGTTCTTCTTATTCACTTCCACTATAAGATCCCCCTCCTTCAGGCCCCGGCATCTCGGACTATCCACAATCTGCTTCACTCTCTGACCTCCTCCACCAGGGCTGTCCGCAATAGTAAAACCGAAGCCCATGGGCCCTTTGACTATGTGGACAGTGATGAGTTCTGGCTGAGTGGCTATGGAGGAAGCCAAGGAGACGGTGTCATTGGGATAACCGTGAGGACTGTTAGAAGCCACGTTGGCAGGGCTGCTTGGCCTGGCGTCCTTGATGCTGCTCACTTTGCCCGTTTTACTACTGTGGCTTGCGGGTGAGTCATAGGTCTCTTGTCCATTCACAATAATTGGTTCTTTGTCCAGAATGGCCACTGAGGTCACTAAACTGGTGTTGGGGTCATCTGGGTCAAAAGGCAACGGGTAACCTCGACAGAGTTCAAGGTCCACACTGGCACCGATGGGAATGGACTGGAAGATTTTCACAACTTGCGCATGCGTGTGTCCCAAAACACAGGTGTCGTTCACGCTGACAATCACGTCCCCTGTAAAGGAGAAGAGTGAAGGAGTCAAAAACAAAACCTATTGCACCCAGAAATGTTGTGTTCTGAACATCCTACCCCAAAATATACCACTCTGGTATAAGGATTCTTCTGAGCTATCTACATTTAAAAAATAAAATACTCGGCAAGTGTAAGAATAGAGGGAAGGTACCCTGGTCCTCTTCCTTTTCTTCCTAAGAGCAGAAGATAAAATTGCTCTTAGTCCCTTCTACATCCAAATCTTACCCCAGCTTAACATTCTTACCACCACTGACAGGAAGTCAAAAGCAAGAGAAATCTGTGCACATTACTTACATGGCAACTTTGTTAAAGCAACCCCTACACACTCTCCTGCCCAGTTAACTACTCTAGCCCACACCCATTTATCTTCTTTAATAACTGAGGATCCCATGTGCAAGGTAGTATTCACCTCTAACTACATGCTTACATACTTATGTACTTCCTTGCGAGTGTTCCATGTCACAGAAAACTCAGAAAATTCATATTAAAGAAACCTACTGCTTTCCTTCTATTAGTTTGTCTTGTGGAATTAGTCTCAGGTTTAGTAATCTTCCCTCCTTCTCCCTCTCTCTTTTTGACACAACTGGGATTTGAACTCAGAGATTCATGCTTGCTAGGCAGGTGTTTTATGACTTAAGCCAAACTCATCCATCTCGCCAAAACTTGTGCTGGGGTGGAGATAAAATGCTGTCTCTCCTGTCAGCGATATGAATCTGTAAGGGGAGCAGATTACATAAGGTGCAGAGAAACTGCTTCTATTGCTTATTTTAACTGCTTTAGTATTTAGTGTCTTCCCTGCATAATCATCATTGAAAGAATACTGAAGCATTTTTTTTTCTGAAAAGAAACTGTCACTGCAGAAAACCAAGTTTAGGAATCAGTTACTCAACTGGATCTACATTTTTAGTGAATTATTACTTCTGAAGTGTTTAATGGCTTTAAAGGTTTCTGGCACTTGTACTGAAGGATGGAAGAATCTGACACAGCCCAACTATGTAAAGCGCCTTTATAAACCTGTGTGACAAAATGTTGTTTGATCTTGTTTGGTGTGAGCTGGTCTCACCACCCAGAATGCTGCAGCCCCGCACACTTACCTGTCTCCATCTTGCCATCCAGTGCGGCAGGACCATCCAGAACCAGGCTTTTGATCTGGAGGAATTCATCTGGTTCATCTCCTCCTACCACTGTAAAGCCAAACCCACGACTGCTTTTCCGAAGCTTTGTGTGGATGAACTTGCCTTTCAACTCAGAAGGGTTTCGTGTAAAAAAGGGTTTGCCTGGATTAAAACAAGAGAAGAACAAGGAGTGCCATCTATGAGTGAGAAGGAGAATTAAGTTAGCTATGAAACACAGCTCTGACTCTCCAAGCTCAAGTATGAGCTGAAGCCTCAGGGTAGAGATGTGTTTCAAGAAAGTGTTCTCTTGATTTCAGGAATTGGGATACTCTCAGATCCCTCTGTTAGGAGATGGGTATTGTACATTAAACATGCCAATCTTTGAAGTCCAAGGAAAGCCAGAAAAGGAGGACAAAACTGGTTCTGATTGGGCAATCTACTTCCCTGGCTTTAGGGAACTGAGGTGGTGCAGCTTCCCTACAGGAAGTCAATCCTTGTGTATGTCACTGTCTATTGGGACTGTATCCAATGCACTGCTTTGAGTTTGGACTTTACCTGTAATATCAACTGATGAAAATGTTTAGATTTTAACCAAATAGAAGACTCAGGGGATATTTCCAGGATAATACAGTGGCCATATTTCCTTCCTATTAAAAATGCTCTCTGACGGGAGACAGGGAAAGAAAGAGAAGGGGAGAGAGAGAGTGAAAGGAGGTGGTGTGTGGGGGGGGGGAGGGGAGAAATCCTCATACACCCTTGCTCTAGAAGCCTGGCACCCAGAAAGAAAAGTTATTTTTGGTTAACTATAACTAAAAGGCCTAAAAGGTCTCTGGGCATGCATACAATTTTTTAATTGCATATTTTAAAAAGTTTCTGGCTCCTAAAAAAGAAGGCTCTTTTAAACTGCCTGTAGTCAGAGGTCTGTTCATTAACTACCACTCCACAGAAATCCCAAGCATTATTGGAAGTTTGACAAAGTGTGGCTACAGAAAGGCAAAGCTTCCTGAGATGTGCCAGGCAAAGTCACCTGCCAAGGCATGGGGAGGAGGAGGGAGGGATGCCACCTGCAGCAAAGGCTGTAGGGAGACAGCTGCTAAGCAAATTACCAGATGGGAAGTTGAGGACAGGTGAAATGACCCTTAAAATTTATTTCGGGAAAAGGAGGCAAATGGCCTATTATCATGTAGCAAAGGCTGCTGGTTGTTTCAGGGAGCTGGGAGTGAAACACACTTCATTTATGTAGATTTTTTTTTCCTGAGCACGTATTAAAACACACAATACCTTCTCTATCCTGTCTGATATCTCCCCCCCCCCCCCCCCACACACACACACACTCTGGCACTGGGGCTTGAACACCATCCCTTATCTTTTACTACTCAAGGATGGCATTCTACCATTTGGGTGACAGCTCCACTTAGGGTTTTTTGCTAGTTAAATGAAGAACGAAGCTCACACACTTTTCTGCCTCAGCTAGCTTTGAACCACCAACGCTGACTACCTTTTCTGTTATTTTTGTTTCTTGTCTAGTAATCCTGACCCCTGTGACCAGGCATGAGAGACATTGCATCTGAACATACATACGACCATTAAAATATAAGCTCCATGAAGATTTCTGCTTGTAAGCTGAACACTTAGAACTTTGTCTGGCATATTTTAATGTGCTTTAAGTATTTCTTCTGGAGAGAAGGAATGAATGAACAAAAGCATAAACACATTCAACAAATTTCTGCTAAAAAAAAAAGAAGTTAGATCTGGATGTTAGAACTTTTTTTTTTTTTTGCTCTTATTACAGGCCAAGTTAGAGGATGTGAAACACACAAGGCAGTTTGAATATTTTAAGTCATTAGCATACTGTGTGCTTAGAATGTTTTTATCTTAATAGAGACATGAACAGAGCTTTGAAATGATACCACTGTCTTCCACTGGTCATGCCCAACTAGAGAAGGAAGAACAGAGAGTTTCCCATTTATGTACATTTTATTACATTTTATAGATGGGTGGATCATTAGTTAAGATGATTTGTGGAGAGGAATAGTTTCTCCCTACAAGCAGTGAAATTTGAGAGACTATGCCATAGCTCTGGTCTATGTAATTTCCTGAGACCTAAACCTTTGTGGGCTAGAAGGAAGCTTTAAGTCCTGGCTGTGTATGAAACTCACCTGAGCAACTTTTAAAAAAACAATCCTTCGTAAGATCCTGCCCCCAGGCTCGCTGACTCAGGATCTTTTGGGCTTTGGCCCAAACCAACATTTGTCCTTGAACCAACATTTGGGGTTATTACCCTACTAAGCCTCAACTAAACACGGAGGAGGCTACAATCATACTGCTATTATATATTACGTTCTACCTTTAATAAAGCCATTATTACCATAAAAGTATACTCACGTCAAAAAAGGCACATTACATAAATTGCTTTAAAAACTCTCATTTATGACAAGGTCCAGCAAGCGGAGAAATAACTCCTTTATTATGAATATTATAATGGTGGAGTCAAAATACAAGAATTTATTAATTTTCTGACTAACACAGGCATAGCTTGATAAAAAGTAAATTTTACATTCTTTTTAATGGTTCTGTACTACAAACAGGTGCTTGCTCATTATTTAAGAGAAAAGACAAACTACACAAACAAAAAACTCCCACCATTTCCCCTATCACTGAGGAGCAATGAGGCCTGAAAATCTGGGAGTTTTTCAAAACTGGCTCTCTGTAGGGGGTGAATATTATTTGTGGATGTAAGTAAGTAAGACACAAGGAAATGCTCTCTCTATAACATGCATAAATGTCAACACCATGGGAGGAGCCAGGAAAGAGAACTTTAATATAATATAAAGACATCTTAGTCAAATGCGAGCTTGTTGACTAGGGTCTTGATATATCTAATGCTGAATGCAGCAGTGGAGCTCACAGGATATGAATGAAAGTGAACTATGCAACTCGTGAGTGGAGACAGGAGGGAGGAACGAGGAGAGAAGGAAGGGAGGACACTGTACAAAATGAAATGCACTCATTACTTGACTTGTGCAGTTGTGATCCTGCTGTATACCACCTTTATTATAACAATGAAGTAAATAATACTTTTTTCTAAAATAACCTATTTAACATGGCATTAAATATTAAATATTAAACTGATGGTCCCCAATGCTGGCATGATTTAGCACCTGGGGATACTTAGCAATGTCTGGAGAAACTCTAGGTTGTTGCTGGGTGCCATGATTCACACCTGTAATTCTAGCTACTCAGGAGATGGAGATCTGAAAATCAAGGGTCAAAGCCAGGCCGGGCCCAAAAGGACCTGAGACTCTTATCTCCAACTAACCTTTAGAAAATGAGAAGTGGGGCTTGGCTCAAGGGTAGGGCAGTAGTCTTGAGCTGAAGAGCTCAGGGACAGCACCAGGTTGAATTCAAGACCCATGACTCATGGGTGGGGAGGGGAGGAAAAAGAAATTCTAGCTTGTCACAGGATAAGGGTGAGGAGGGAGATGGGGGTGTGCTTTTGCTATCTAAGGGAGCAGGGACATTTAAAAACATTCCTACATGCAGAATTATCAAGCCAACACTATTAACAGCACTAAAGCTGAAAGCTCTCTCTGGTTTCAATGGTCTTTCAACAAACATCCCTGTTTTAAAATACTGAGTAGAGCTGAGAGAATTTATTCAGGAAGGCTTCTAAATTTTCAGACATGTCTGATTAACAATATGTGTGTGTGTGTGTGTGTGTGTGTGTGTGTGTGTGTGTGTGTGTGTGTGTGTGTGTGTGTATAGCCTGTCCTGGGGCATGATCTCAGGACCTGAGTACCATCCTTGGGCATTCTCAAGGCTAGATCTCTACATGAGCCACAGTACCACTTCAGCTTTTTCTGTGTATGTGGTATGGAGAAATTGAACCCAGGACTTTATGCAGGCTAGGCAAGCACTCAACCACTAGGCAAAACTCCTGGCCTTCACTATAATTTTTTAAATGAGACATGACATCATGATGTAATTATAAAAACACATTACCCTGAAGAGGAGGGTCCCTGGCTGGCTGTGGATTGCTTGGGGGATGGGAAGAAACAGCAGGAGGCACAAGGGATGAATGATCTTCTGCCCATTCTATGAGAAAGAAAAAGGAAAGAGTTTCAAATAGCTGGCCCAGTTCCCTTTTCAGTGATAATCAAGTTAGTAAAGCAAATCATATCAAAATGAAGTGAGTACCTAACCTTGGGTTTCTTATGGACATCAAGATATTTTTCTCTTCTCAGGGATACTCGGGGAAAGACATTCACCAGTATTTGGAGAGTAACATAGCATCTATAAAAACTCCAGTTTTCTCTGGCTGGAGCATCCAAACAAACTTGAGAAAAGCAGTGAGTCACCTAAAGTCAGCCCTTAGAGAGAGAAGGCTGTCTAAAGCAAGTGAGGCATGGGCAGACCCAGCTGTTTAGATGAACAGCAATGATAGCACGGGGTGAAGTGCTAACTCTTGTCATCTCTGAACCCAAAGGGAGCCACAACCAGGATTCCTGTGTCCTAATGAGGTCTGTTGCAGCCTGCTTCCTCAAGAGGCACAGGTACCATATTCTGTTGCACATCCCTTACTACACAAAGGACATTTTCCAACAGTACCAATTTTTACCAGTTCAGGAAACATACTTAAGTTTAAAATGTTCTTTTTTAAATATAGAAGAGGTGAGGCGGAGGACTTTGAATTGGTAAAAAGATACACACTTCCTGTCAAAATTTTAAACAGAGCAGGACAACAAGTAGAATGCCAGAGTTTATTAGCCAAATTGGTCAAATGCTGCTCTTCTGCCAGCAAAGAGCAGTGTTTATGTTTTAAAAATCATTCAAGGAATAAAAGAGTTAAGCTGGGTGTTGTGGTATACCCTGTAATCCCTAGTAGCTGGTAGGCTGAGGTAGAAGAAGTAGCCTAGACTACCCAGCAAAAAAAAAAAAAATAATAATCAAAAGAAAGATGATGCTGACTTTGTGACACATAGAAATGAAGTTCAATTTATAGGATACATAGGTCAAGTTTTAGACATGCAGCTATGTACATTTCTTCATATATTGGCTCTCTCTTTTTCTAGACTGCAGAGAGCTGAGCACTTGTAACTAAGAATGTATGTATTACAAAGACAAAACTGTTAACTATGAGGATCTTGACAGAAAAAGTTGGCCAATCCAAAGCATAGAGTCTCAATTTATTACATTCAAGGACTGGAGATAAAACTTAGTGGTAAAGTATGTGCACATCAGGCAGGAGGCTTTAAATTCAATTCTCCCCTACAAAAAAGTTCATCATTATATTCTGTATGATAGTAATCAAAGCAATGGGTTTGATATTATATTAAAGGGACATGGGGCCTATTATTGTATTATTTCCAGTGGAAAACTGGAAAAAAATCTGTTTCTATTAATAAATGGATGGCTAAACAAAGGTGGAAATATACAATTAGGTGATATACTACAGAGTTATTTTAAATAATAAGGTAATAGCCATAGCTATTCAGGAAGCTGAAATGAGTTTGAAGTTGACCCTGGCAGATAAATTAAAAAAAAATTATCTCCAATTCACCAGCAAAAAGCCAGATGTGGAGGTATGACTTAAGTGCTGGATCACCAGCCATGAATAGAAAAGGTAGAGCATAAACACAAGGTCCTAACACAAAAACAGACACACAGACACACACACACAATATTATAAAGTAAATATATAATGAAATAAAACAGAAAACAGCAAGTGAGAAAAATAGGTTGTATGCATTTTAAGTGTGTATCACACATATAATTATCTGATTTTTAAAACAAGCAATTTGTATATCCTTAGAATATTTAACATTTCTATACAGGAAAACTTTAAGAATAATGTGGGAGCAAACATGAGAGAATTTAATAGTCAACCTTCATGAATGGCTCATTTTTTTTTTTACAAAGAACATGAATTAATGTAACTTTCAAAAATCACTCCAAACTACGAGATCTTTCAGATTCTTTACATAGTTTTCCTAAAAATAATAGTCACTTAGCATGCCTGGCAATTCTGCCTAAAATACAACTGCATTTGTATTTGTGAAAACAGAATATAAATGTTGCCAGGCTGGGGAATCCCTTCATTGTCTAGTAATGGCATGATGCATCTTTCTAAAGTAAAGGAGAGGTGTGGGAGATTCTGAACAGCCATCAGGAAATTGTGGCGAGGGTAGGCAGCGAGACCAGGCTCGACTTCCTTAGCCCAGCACAGCAACTCCATGCAGGAGAGAATGGCTCGGTCACCAAGGCCAGCTCTGACCACACGGGGGTGTCAGTGCCCAGGCTTTATCCCAGTTCCCAACTAAGAAAAAGCCTCTAGGGAAGAAACCAACCTTCTAGGGGTGGCGGTTGCTGTTGTTGTTGCTGCTGCTGCTGCTGTTGTTCTAGCTGCTTCTTCCGCTTGGCTTCTAGAACAGGATTCTCATACTGGGTCTTCCTGTTGATGTGGCTATAGAGAAAGGAGAACTGTTTTTAGCCAGGAAATAATCATCCCACCAGCAAAACGCTAATCCTTGTCAAGTCTTATGGTTAGAACTGAATAAAGCAGGTGCTTTGACCCTTTACTGACTGCTTATCTGCACCAGGAATTGTGTTGTCAATTGTAAAGTTACTAATGCTCTCACTCCTAAGGCAGTATCAGTGTTCACAAAAGATATCATTCCAGACCCCAGTGGATTTTGAAAACAGGGATAACATTGAAGCTTGTCTTACTGTGATTTTTCTTTAAATGTCCACAAACATATGTACCTAAGGCAAGGTTTAATTTACAAGGTAGGCACAATAAGAATTAGCAATAACATAGATTTTAGCAACCTCAGCATCTGACTCAGTTTTTTAATTTTTCCTCATTATGCTCATCATAGCTTCTCTTGAGCATATTCCTGTTGCCACTATATAATGTCTGCATTCCGATGCTAGGACAAAGTAAATGTACGTGTGCTTTGAGCACACGTATTGCAATGCTGGTCTGAGCCAGTTGCCAACTAAGTAATTCACAGGCTAGCAGTGCATGAAGTACAGACACAGTAGGCAAAGGGACAGTGCCCATTCTGAATCTGACAAAGCAGGATAGCTTGTCATTTCATCTTGTTAATCAGAATGGCACTTGACTTAAAACTTCGAAATGACTTATTTCTGGAAATTCCCATATGATATTTTTCCAGTCATGGCTGACCTCAGGTAAGTAGGACCACAGAAAGCATAAGGAGGGGGCTATTTTCTCAAAATAAAAAGTAAGACAAATTGTCTAGGACTCTGTGTATTTACATACAATGAAACCAAAAGAGGGCACTCTTAAGGGAGGAACACAGAGAGGCTCAATGTCTCTGTGCCTCTGATTATACAAGGTCACATTATTGAAATGAATTCCAAGAAACAGCACAAGAGGTTCCTCCCCCTCCTTTCTTTTTTGTCTTGTTTGTTCATTTTTTCTGTCTTGAGGGGGGAAGGGAGGACAAAACAATGGAAGGACATAAGGTAAACAAGTGCAGCAGTGCTACTCAGTAGAAACTATGTTGCAAATGAACTTGTGGGTGGCATGGGCGAGAGAAAACATAGGAAGCAGTGACAATGTTCTAAAAGAAATGGACTCATGGGGCCGGGGATTTGGCCTAGTGGTAGAAGTGCTTGCCTAGCATGCACGAAGACCCAGGTTCGATTCCTTGGTACCACATACATCGAAAAAAGCTGGAAGTGGTGCTGAGGCTCATCGGTAGAGCTGTAGCCTTGAGAAAGTCCAAGGACAGTGCTCATACCCTGAGCTCAAGCCCAGGACTGGCAAAACAAACAAACAAATAAATAAATTGGCCTTTAAAAAAAAAAAAGAAATGGACTCATAACTCAACTTAGGAAATGGCAACCTCATCACCTTTATAATAATAATAATAATAATTTTAAAAATAAATAACAAACTGTTGAGGAATTAAGACTTCCTTCAATATAGCAAAGCTACTAACTAAGGAGTAACAGGCCTGTAAGCTTAGGGCTGTTTGCTTTTAGATGACAAGATGTCAGTTTCCAATGTCAGCAAGAGGGAGAAGTTGGTTAAACTCCACAGGAAGATTCTGACATTACTGAGGAGTCAGATGCCAGCAAATGGGTGATACCATCTACACTGTGAGGACTGAGATGGAACCTTGCACAGGAGATGGAAACTTTACTGCTTGCCACAACAGTCAAGTGAAAAGAACTCCACTAACTTCTGTCAACTACTCTAATCATCTGACACAGAGGCAGAATGAAAAGTATAGCCCTTGGGGGGGCGGGGGAGACTCCAAATATAGCTAGCCTCCGAAGATGTGATGTGTTCAAAGTGACAAAGACCCAGACATTGTAGATGACTATGAAACTAATAAGGTCATGGTAAAAACCCACACATATACACACTAATACATAAACAAGGCCATAGCTCTTTTACTGTGTATGTCTAAGTATGCATGCACAAATACACACACCCCTACACAAATATGCAAACGTGCACATCCATATATGTGCAAGCATATACATTGAAAAAGTATGGCTCATTACATGTTTAGAGGCATAATTTTAATGTGATTACATGAAACTCTAATGTCAAGCTTAACTTTTCAAAGACAGGTTTATCAATCAGCATGGACAGAATTCCTTAATTCCTATTCCTTAATTCCTTAATTCCTATTAAGATCTACTTGTTTAATTCTAAGTTCTTGTAGGCATTTTCATGATAAGAATTAGTCTATCATTAACATCAATGAGACCCAGGTATTAAAAAAACTCTGAGAATTATAAGACACTGAAGAATAAGATAACTCTTGCCCCTCAAATACCAAGTGTCTCCTGTCACCAGCAGAGTTGTTCCCTGTTTATCTCCTTACTATGTGTACAGTCTAGTTGAGTGACAGCTCAAAAATGAGTCCCAAGTAGCCAAACCTGACCATGTCTGCAGGGTCAGAGAAATAACCTCACTTGCCTCTTACATCCCCAGATTGCCAATTGTTCTTGTTAGGTACAGAGAAAGCCACTTAGTACAGGCTAAAGACACTTGCTGTATTGAACTCAAAATTTTTTACAGTAAGATGTTATGCATTTCACAGCCTGGGGTATTTGCATTGTATATTCATTTCACCAGGACATTATATGGAAGGTTTTTTTTTCCATTGCCAATAACATAAGGGAAAGAAACATGCCTGTTATCTTTATTTGTATACACAGTATATTATGCAAAATTTATAGAGCCTTGCTTTCTTTCAAAGGACCTTTCATTAGTGATCTCTCATTCTTCTGGGAGGAAAAGATATACAGCATATTTATCCAAAATACTATCTTTTGGGCTTTAAATTTCTTTTAGTATTGTCTTATGAATCCATAGCTCTGATGACAGATATGCCTCATGGTGGAATAAAGTCTGCAATGAAGAGCTCAGGTGAAAGCTGTGGGAGCTGCAAACAGTAAACAGGAACTACAAATACAGTCCCCAGGAAAGGGAGGGGCAAAAACACAGTTACGTCATGAGACTTAGCCTCCTTCTCCATTTCCTTCTTACTCTTGGTAACATCTCCTCAATTATTAAGATTGCCCCAGTATTTTTAGAATGTCAGAATGAATAAGTAATTACGAGAAGTTCTAACCTAAGCATAACAATAACAACAACACAAGAAAGTAGGCCAAATACATCCTCCTGAAAGTGCATGATCCTCATTCAATGACATCTTGGCTTTTCTCACTCTTCATCTAGTTCTTATCAAGCATTTGCCATATGCCAGGACCATGTTCTCCTTTGAACTATGGTAGATAATCAAACAATATGAACTCTACCTTCTTGAATTTGCTAACATGATCTACTCTCTTCAGATACTCTGAGTATTTTCTCCTCTATTGAAATATTCATTATAAAATTCATTTCAATCTTACTTAGTAACTTGTAATGACAGCAAGCTCTGACTGCTATAAATGCAAATCATCCCATTACGAAAGAATGTAAAAAATTATTTTAAAAAACAACAAACAAATGTAGAGCTGATCAATAAACACTTACTCTACATAGTAGACACCATACACAGGGTCTTCGATCTTTTCCCAACCAGCAGGCAGTTCTGAAAAGTAAAACAAAATGTAGGAAGGATGGACATCTCATGAAAAGCCTCAAATCCAATTAAAAAAGTGTATCTGAACCAAAGAGAAGTATGTATGTATCATTATTAGTATTTTGTTATTGTTCAGTATACTTTCTTACATGAAGAAAAATATTTCATCTACTGGTGTTTTACTCAAGAAAATAAAACTTAATAAAATGCACTCCCAGCTGTCTTTATTTTTAACCAACTAAATTAGATTTTATTAGAAATACTTGAAACTTGCCCCAAATGCCTAACTCCTACCTTCAATATTTACTTTTCTACACTACATTACCACACAAGCAAAACTGGATGAAATGAATGTTTCTTACTTACTTTCAACACAATAGTCCTGCTTCGCATTAAATCTGCATTTGATTTTCTCTTCATTCTTAATTAAAATGCAACTAAGCAAATAGAATGCCCACACCAAGGTAGGTTTTTCAACTGCACACATCTATTACTCTGCTACGGTATTTCAACCAGTTCATCACCACTAGCATTTGACCTGATAAAGAGAAACCTGGACAGGCATGGTGCATGCCTGTTATCTCAGCTACATGGGATATAAGAATTATAGCCTGAGGCCAAGCCTAGGCAGAAAAACAAACAAACGTGAAACCCTACAGGAAAAACTACTAAAGCAAATAGGGATAAAGGTGTGGCTCAAGTGGTAGAGTACCTACAATAGCAAGTGTAAAACTCTGAGCTCAAATCTTGATACTATTGAGGGTGGAGAATTTTTGGTGACTCAGCTCTGCTCCACACGGTTTCACTTCCTAAGGTTTCCTATGAAAGGGTGGAAAGTTGATTTAAGTAGGCAATTGTGAATTCTGTTACAAGAATCTATTGTAGAAAGGCCTGCTGTACCACCAGACTATTTTTTTTTCACTATGAAAAAAGCATTTAGTTTGTTTGTGTCATCAAACAGTTCTTTCAGGCAGAGCAGCAATTACACAATTTAATTCAGAAGCCACCATGACGTATGTATTTAAAACAGGCTTGTATACTACTGCACTCCAAAGTGAATCATCGTTCCTAGTAGCCATTATTACGAGCAACTTGGATGCAACACCACAAATACTTGAAAGAAATATCATTTATTCTGAAACAGTTCCTTTTTAATTCAAGGAATCATGTGATCGTGATTGACAAGTCAGTGTAGGGCTCAGATGTGTCATAACAAGTGAGATGGTGGTTTGCATGTTTACAAAAACACATCAATACATATGATCTAAAAACACTCAAAGGGCATGTTTTGCCTGAAACTGGCTGTTATATTGAGACAGTAATTTCATGGGTTTTCCTCCATGATAGTTATTTGAAGAGACAGATTCTCCCCCCCCCATTGTATTTTATTGTTGGGATAATGTATAGAAGGGTTACAGTTGCATTCGTTTAGTAGTGGGTATATTATTTCTTGAAACTTGATACCTCTTCTCATGCTTTTGTCCCCCTTTCCCTCCTCCTTCCCCCCTTGTTTTTTTAAAATCACACAGACAAGTTTCAAAGAAGATCTTGCATTCAGGAGACACTAGCTACTAGAATGCAAGGCAGGTCAAATGATAAGACATTGACACAACTTGGCATTTTCATATATGGAGTTCTTATAGACCAACACAAATCAAATGCCTGGGAAATGGTTTCTCCTTACAATGCTAGAAATTACCATTTAAATGAAAATGAACCAAGAAAATATTTCCAAAGAGTCGGGAAACTGAAGATTAAAAAAATGCAAATAGGAAAAGAGTAACATAGGGTAGAAGAATGGGAGAGTGTGAAGGACCAAATCAAAATTAAACAAATCAGACCTCTTTCCAAAATACACAACAGAAATATTTGCCCTGATTATCCTTACATAAAATGGGGAAATTATGCATTCAACTTGTTCATTTGACAAACATTTATTGAATGGTCACTGTTCACATGATGAGGTATTAAAATTGGGACACAAAGATAAATAGAAATGCAGTGGGTGGGTAAGCAAGAAATACAGCCACACGGATCATGCTTTGATGGAGACCCAATGATGCTGTAAGAAGCCAACCTCACTTTTGATCTGTTATCTTGACAACTACTTAAGGTTCTGGGCTTGAGAAATGGGGTATTCTGAATGGTATTTCTGAATATTTACCAATTTAAACACTTTTGGAACAGATGAAACCATCTTCCCAGTTTTTCCAAGCTAAAACTCATTTTGAACTGAAAAGATAAAAATTTCTTGCCTCCAATATGGTGATTAACTTAATAATAGGAATTAGTTTCCTAACGCTTAAAATAGAAACGGGTCATCAATTTGAGGTGGGGGGTAAGGATGTTTGTCCTGGAATTTGCCATTTGGTTCTAAGAGGCTAATAAGGGCAGAAAATATTTAAGCCCAGAAAGAGATATTATAGCTTTAAAAGTAAACATAGCTAATAAAGATCCATGCCCTATGTCTAATGACCACCAGGAAAGAAAAAAGATTATATAACCAATTATGGAGATCAGAAGGAGCCAAGACCCTTTTACAACTACAATACATCTGGGACTGAACATTACCTATCACTTAGATTGACTGCTCTGTAGCTTTAAACTTGTTGCTTAACATCTCTGAACTGAGTTACTGCAAAGGTCAACAGTGGATTAAATGCTCTGGCTCTCCTGTCTCTGCTCTCCCCAGTACCCTGTGGTTCCAGAAGAGGATTGTGCTGGAGTATTTAGGTTCAAGGGATGCTTCTGCAGAGCACTTGACAAAAATCTACAAATCACAGCGTGCAATATGGAGCTGCGGACCCAGCCCAGATTGATGAGTTCAGAAATGACACCTCTATCACTGAATGATCTGTGTCCAACACCCACAGCAGCCTTCCACACCTCCCAGAGGCTGGTTAGAGAACATTCCTTCTAACATCCAGCTCAATAATGTTCACTGAAAACCCAAACATTTTCTTTTGCTTGAAATTAGATTGCTTTTATTAAGAAAATTCTGTTTTAAAAAAATCTGGAGTGAATGCAACAAAAAAGTGTGTGTGTGTGTGTGTGTGTGTGTGTGTGTGTCCCCTTTATACAACAGACTGGGGAAGACCAAAAGCAACTTTCATCTCTACTATACCTATAAGAACATACTTGGGTCTTTTCTACAAAACATAACTCTTCTCTTGTCTCACCATAAAGGGATCAAGGGCTGTGATGGATTGTTAAATCCAACAAGAGGGGTGAAGCGCCACCACGTGATGATCACAGGGATATGGAGTGAACTCACTTTCACTAAGTCTGACAGGTACCAGGGGAACTCCTTCTAGGATTCATGTAACATAGGTTTCCAAAGGGGAGCCAGGGAAAAGGTAGACAAACATGCTAAGGTCGTAGAGCCAATAACTGGGAGCTAGGAAATGGGGGAGCCAAAAAGTAAGAAAGCCAGACGGTGTGATGTGAGCCCTGAGACAGCTCCACAACTGAACCAAATCCATCTCCCAACTACAGCTACAACTTTAAGAAAGGAGATTACGTACCATTTGAAGTCATTGTCCACCATCCTTAACTCGACAGGGAAGTTCTCACAGTTAAATGGGGGAGGGGGGGTCAACTCTAGAAACATCTTTTTTCAAATTTCAGTACTCTAACTTGCAGAAAGCAATTTAAGGCTGTGTGCCTGTTCAAGCTGTATATCTCTCCTGCTATCGCCACCTAGGGGCGACATTCACCTGCATTAGTTATCTAGAGTGGTTGAAATTGATTTAACAAGATAGTCAATTGTGTATATGGAAAAAATAGTTCTTTTTCCAATTCCTTTATCTAGTATCAATAAATTCTTTAGAAATTCTAATATCACTAGATTCCATCTCCCTCTCCTAATTAATACTGGTTTCAAATGGTTCCATTATCCAGGGTGAATCTCAAACCACTGCTTCCAAAATGATCACAGGAGAACTTATAAAACTTAAAAAAAAAAAAATCCCTCAGCCACATGGGAGGTTCAGACACAAAGATCTTGAATTTGAGGACAGTATAGGAAATGGTGGCACAGAACTCTGTCTCAAAACAGAAATGAATTAACTAAGGCATAACTCAAGTAGTAGAGTATTTGCCTGATATGAATAAGTAAGTCCCTAGTATTGAAAAGATAGAAACAAAGGGAAGAAAGGATAAGAAGAAAGAAAAAAAGAAAGAAAGAAAGAAAGAAAGAAAGAAGGAAAGAAGGAAAGAAAGAAAAAAAGAAAGAGGAAAGGATAGGAAGAGAATGAGGGGGAGAAAGAGGGAGGAAGAAAGGGAGGGAGGGGGAGGGGGGAGAGAGAGGGAGAGAGGAAGAAAGGGAGAGAGGGACAGAGGGACAGAGGGAGGGAGGGAGGGAGAGAGAGAGAGAGACAGACAGACAGACTCAGGATCATGAGATTCAAAGCCAGCCCAGGCATGGAAAGTCCATGAGACTCTTATCGCCAATTAACCAACAGAAATCAATAACAGGTGTTATAGTTCAGAGTTGTAGTGTGGTAGCCTTAAGCAAAGAAGCTCAGGGGCAGAACCCAGGCACTGAGTTCAAGTCCCATGACTGACAAAAATAAAAATGAAAAAAACAAAGTTAGGCTGGCTGGCTGGCCTAAACAGTTTTCAAATAGTGGGCATATATCAATTCTAACAGTATATTTTTCCAGACATGAAGAAAAACAACTAAATTCTGTACTAGAATTATCAACCAAAAGTGCTTTTATCCATAGAACAAAAGCAAAAACCAAATGAAAACTCTAGCTTATATTAAATATGTTTTTAGGTCATAAGACAATCTGAAAAATTTTCAGGAGGATTCAATAATCTTGAGGATAGTGCCACTCATATTGATGTCAATCTTATACTTAAGAATATAAGTTTGGTCAATTTTCTGCTAGCTAGGGATTTCATTTGCAATTGAGCTGAAATTCATGCATTTCTATTGAATCCTCAATGGATGTACCAGATGGAAAGCAAACTAAATTTAATACCATTCAAATCTGAACATGAAGTACTTAACGGGAATATCATCAAATATATACCAATAGCAAAGGGGAAAAAAATCTTGGTATTATGCATGTAAGCAAAATATTACAAACCACAACAGCTATCACAGTCAAGATGAGACTTACACTGACACACAGCCTCTCAGAGAAATGGCACAAATACACACTGCATCTGTTTCCCAAAACATTCAGCACAGTGATAAGATCCATGACTTAATAACAATAAAACCAGAAGACTCAGTAACTATTCATCACTGAAATTATTTTGTTGTAACTACCTCTAACAGTCATTTGTTTTGTTCTGCTTATTTTAAACTGCTATGCTAAACAAATAAAGCAAATAAACCTGAGACGGGTTACAGTGAAAATTCAAAGGTCACAACTCAGTTCTTTCCCCATCCTCAATTTACAACTCTTGGCTAATTTGCTTAATTGCCAATTTCAATTTCATTCATGCTCTTTCTTTGCATATGATTTTACATGATGTCCACCTGAGTTATAAAGTATAAATTCAAGAAACAGAAGGATTAGCAGGGTGTGGTAGTGCATGCCTGTACATTTAGCTACTCAGAAGATGAGGTAAAAAGGTCATAGTCCAAAGCCTTCTGGGCAAATGTGGAAGACCCTATCTGAAAAATAGACTGACAAAAGCAGAAAGGACCAGGGTGTGGCTTGCATGTTAAGAGTGCTTGATTCATCAGTGTGAGGCCCATGCTCAATCCCCAGTACTGCTAGGGGAGGTGGGGGGAAGACACTGGATGGATTAGGCAACCCACATGCAAATTGGTCATGCAGCACATTTACCTAGTTCACCGTCCAGCTCCTCGGTGTGAACCCCTTCTTCTCCAAAGGAATAGAGGGAAGGAGACAGAAAAGAGAGAAGAAAAATTCAGATACCAGCACCAAGAAAGAAACTCCCCTCAGAAAAACAATCAAACAAAAAAAAAAATCAGCAGCAAACACATGGCTTTTGTATAGTCCTTACCTGTATTGTGGTTTATTTTCATTGGCTTGGCTAGTACACTGGTGGCCTCAGCGTAAATCACAGGATGGTGGGAACTTGTATTGGCAAAATAATCATATGGCTCATTTCATTGCATGTCAAAATAAGGTTTTGGTTGGTTATAAAAGATGACAAATACCTTTGTGGTCCAATGTTCTTAAGAGGGAAGTCACTTATTACAGACCTTATTTGCAGCCAACAAAGCCGATAGACCTTTCAATGATAGTCCTTTTAATCCTTCCATAATCCACTCATCGGAGAGGCAATTACACTCACAATTAAAGCATTACTTAACTTATAATAACTGCAGCTTGAAAAATGGAAGGCGAGGGCGAATAGAGATAGAAAATTGTTTAATGAGCTCAATGTCTTTTGAAAGAGAAGCTAGAAAGATGGATTGTCCTTGATGGACCTTAAGAAAGCGGGGCCGGAAGGCTATGCTGAAGGGGCTTATGAGGCAGAGAGCATTGCTTTTCGTGGTTATTTGTATGCCAGCATTCTAAGTCCAATGGCTCAGAAACAGTAGAATAAAAATGTGCTCGATGAATTCAGCAAGCAAAACAAGCCCAAACCTTTTCTATTCTTGACCTCTGCTGGCTGCCAGTAAAAACATTTCATTATTACACAGAAGAGAGTGCCGTTCAAGCACATGAAATCATCTCACACATAAAGTCCCCCCCAGTTTCACAGCAAGTGGCTCTTGTACCCACTTGAAACCTCAGAAACACAGGGACTGCAGGGTCAGATCTGTTTTCACCATTGTGACACATCCGGTACCTAGAGCAGCCTCGGCAAGGTCCTTATCTCCAATTAACTTATTTCCAAAAAAGCTGGAGGTGGAGCAGTAGCTCAGGTGGTAGAGTCAGCCTTCAGGGAAAATGCTACAGGACAGCATGTAGGCCTTGAGTTCAAGCACTAGTGCTGGTACAAAAACTAGCCAGATGTGAACAGTGAGTGTGGATTGGCCTTGTTTCTTTTGTGGGGTGATTTGGTTTATATAAAAGCACTGGTGAAGATGCCCGTGCAGGTCCATAATATCTATGGGAAGGTTCCTACTATTTTTTTTAAATCATTAGTTTCTGAGATTATTGTGTTGGGTGACACCCATCTCAAAGGAGCAGACTTTCCACTTTGGGAAGAGGGATAAGTTCAAAGCTAAGAGACCTGTTCTCTAAAGCGAAAGTCACAGCAGAGTGACCTTGTCTGATCTGAAAGTAAGAGCCTGGAGAAAACCTCCTAGCTAAAATCTGAAGGATCTGCAAATTTAACAAAAAAGATTGGTGGGGGGAAAAATGACCAGAATGTCAGCTTTCTGAAAACAGGGCCTCCAGTGCCTCCTGTCTGTTGCATTTACTGAAGTATCTGAAGAGCCAGAGCTCATGCCATGTAACAGGCACTCGATTGGTAAAAATCTGAGTGAGTGAATCTGCCAGAGCTAGGTGCATGTGTAACTGCCAGGCTGCAAAGACAGCCCCCACCGAGCTGAATAAAAGCAGGTTAAGGATCAGGCATGTAATGCACAGGCTACAGAGTCACTGAGATATGATCAGTGGTTAATATCAGCACTTGTGAATTGCTGTGGGTGCAGCAAAGAAGAAAACAGGTAAAGGTCCCAGGGGGGAAGTAGGTGTGGCCTCAAGGAAAACAGTAGAGGTGGGAGAGAAAATATGGAATCGATTTCAGAAATACTTAGGCCAAATGATAAATTCGGCAGGCATGTGGGCTTGAAATGAATGTGAATAGAAGTGACAGACCAAGGGCCTCTGGAGTCTACATGAATGTACCTTTCATTGCGCTAAGGGAGTATAGAAAGGACTTTAGGTGTGGGGGATGATCGTTAAGTTTGCTTTTAATCAGACAGAATTTGAAGCATGTTTGAGACAACAAGTTGGGATGCTAACGTTTGTCTGGAGCTCAAAGGCAAGGTCAGAGTCTTCTAATAAAACTCGACACTGAGCAATGATCAAAAGGGTAATTAATACAGTTCCAAACTTGGCCATGATTTCTTTTTTTTTTTTTTAAAGAGAACAAAAAGAGGATATAACACCTTTATAGTAACCAAGTATGATTTGGTTATATCCCAGGTGCTTATGAACTACACAGCACTGCAAGAAACATGGGATAAACTAGGGATGTGGCTCCCTGGGAGCGTACAGGCCTTGAGGAACATGGGTTCCAACCTCAGCACTATCAAACAAACAAACAAAAAACAAGCCCTAAAAGAACTAGGGACAATATTTGTGAAGCAGTAAATACGTCCCTGATTTCTCACATAATATAAACCACATGAGGCAGCTTTGTGTTCATAGAGGCTTACCATATCTGGGTATATATTTATTTTATGCTAGTTGTCTACAGACACACAGAATATATACAACTTCTATTAGTAACAAACACATGAATTCTAGTGTTAAGGGGAGGTTACTAAACTAACTACACTTGGTATGAATATACACGTGCACTAAAGGAAATAACACAGATCCTAAGAATTCTAACCATCAAAAATTACTCCATTTGGTAATGAATATACTCAGTAACTTCAGTTCTTCCCAGTAACAGTTATTCTCAGCAAAAGCTCCTGTAGTCAATTGTCATCTATGCCTGTACTAACAGGCATCTTCCTATAGTCCAAGTGATCTTAGAATGAATACTGGCATCAAGGATGATATGGTAGTATGTGTATCTGAACCAGCCGAGCACTGGTGCCTCACAATTATGATCCTAGCTTTCAGGAGACTGAGATCTGAGGATATTTGCTTGGAGCCAGTCTGGGCAGAAAAATTCTGAGAGACCTTTCTCTCCAATTAACTAATTGGATTAAAATTAATTGAAATTAATTTAAGATAACTAATTTAATTAATTAAAAGGCAGAGGTGGCAGTCTGACTCAAGTAGTAGAGTACCAACCTCAAACAAAAAGGCAAGTGAGAGAGCATGTGGTCCTGAGTTCAAAGTTTTATGGTTAAATTATTTCCCAATCTTGGAAAATTGGCCACCTATATAGTAAATCTGAATAATTGGAATAGTATAAGAGAACTGACTCCATAACAGCTCCCTCCTCCAACAGTGGGCCAAGGAAGCCAAAATCAAATGAGGATCTTAAGTCTGTCTCTGAACTCTGGTCATGTGCTTCCACTTGAAGCCACTCAGATAAACATGAACATAGTATATCTATTCCATGTAAGCTACAGACCATGTACAATGGGGCATCATGGAGCACAGGTATTAACCAGAATATACTTTAAAATACTGGCTTGTATTTTTAAACCTCCCATTTCACTCTCTCTCTCTCTCTCTCCACACACACACACACACACACACACACACACACACACACACAACATTACTTCAGGAGAAATCAATAACGTTTATCTTACAGGAAAATGTGGATTCCATAATTATACTACTAATTCAAATGTCAGAAATGAATAATGAACAGCAGAGCAAACCATTTTCCTTTTAATAAGTCCATAAGAAGACTGTAACTTTAGCAGAATTTGGGATAGATTCCAGTGGACTGCTGGAAAGGAATGTACTTGCTGGGTGTTATTGTTTCAAGGTGGAGAAATAACAAGATTCACCAATGCCTGATATAAACTTCTCCGATAAAAAAAACTCTTAAGAGGGAAGTGGCACTGTGGCAAGGGGTAGGGCAGTAGCCTTGAGCTGAAGAGCTCAGGGACAATACCCAGGCTCAAAGTTCAAGCACCACGACTGACAAAAAATAAATTAATTAAATTAAAAAAAAAATTAAAGCAAAAACCTCTTAGAGCCAGTTAGTTTGTTCCCAAGATGAACAGGCAAAGTGAAGGAATGGTTAACACCTCCATTCTCCCATACAACAAATACCATGGTATCTGACATGTCAATATCTGCTTCTGTTGCTCCCCAAATTTGTGAAAACAACGACAAAAAATCTCCTTGACTTTGATAACATAAGGCTGGAGTCTAATGCACATGGCATGATCACAGCATCACTGATTTCTGTATTCCTTGACACTTTCTAAGTCTTTCTCAATTATCCAAAGGCAGAGCATCTATCCACTTGTGCATAGCTCTGTTCTTTTCTATTTGAGCCCAGGTTCTATTGGCAATGGAGATACTGGTGTAGACCCATCTCTATGTATAAAGCAATTGTTCTCCAACAATTCACTAGGTTATTTTTTCTCCAGCCTTTGTAAACCACAGTGCATGTCTTAGAATTTATCTTACCAGCTAAAAACTCAATGTCAAACCCCAGTTTGCCTGACTACCCCTTTCATGGGTGCACATGTAAATAACCCTCCAACTCACTGAACCTGGGGCCTTCCTCATGCTTACCATCATCTTCACATTCTTCCAGAGGTTTCTGCTGCTTGTTCAGGCACCGAGGGTCTAACCAAGATGTTGTTTTTGTGTTATGGCTGCAATCCAAAAACAAAAAGAAGTTGGACCAAACAAGAAAGAAAAAAAGTTAATGACAGAATTACACACACTTGAATATTAATTCTTCAATCAAAGCAAAGACGTTTTTCACCCCAACCTACAAAGCTGGAGTTTGGACTGATATAATCGCTAAGAAAGGTCTTAGTGAGGCATTTTCCCTTCTATGTCATCATCATTTGCTTTCTAAGAGCTTTAGTTTGGGGAAACCAGTGAGAAATGACAGGGTTTGTTCATATTGTCTGTTGGCCTACATTTACTATTGGCCTTCTCACCGCCAAGGAAACATTTTTGTCTTAAATTCGCCTATGACTTCAATTTTAGTTGCTGAAATTCACAATGAAGATAGTGATTTCACCCACATTCCTGTGTCAGTACAAAACTACCTCAATTTGTGGAAATGACCTCTGATTTATCACAGCATCCTAAATCATGCCGCTCCTGAACTGAATGTGGCCCACAATAACCAGTCAATCACAAACTGAAGCTGGAGGCTTCCCCAAGAACAAGCTTGAGGAAGCTAAGCCTGCTACACCACTGTCTCCTGCTGGGTCCAGTCATGCCCACACAAAGCGATTTGGCAGTGACTGTGGCCTTTGAGTGGAGACTGACAGACACTGACAAGGATCTTGATGTTCAGTCCTGTCAGGAATGTTACAGGCATGGCTGAAAGAAACTCGGTCTGCTTTTCTAAGCCCATGAAGATCCTTGGGACTCAACAGGTAAGCAGTCCTGTAGCTCTCTGGCTTCAAACCAGAAATTAAAACAACAATAAAATAACATTTCAGGCCATGAGGCATTGAACTCAGGACAGTGCACTTGTTAAGACAGGAACCTTAGTGCTGAGATACAACTTCAAGTCTCTTCCGCGATGGTTATTTTTGAGATACAGAATTTTTACTTTATGTCCTGGGTGGCCTAAAATGCAACGCTTCAATTATTGATTCTCCTTGAAGCTGGGGATGACAGCCAAGTGTCACCATGCCCAGCCACTTATTGAGTCTAGAAAAAAACATTTTTTTTTTGAGGTGCTGGCTTCAAATGGTGATGCCTTGATTACTGCCCAAACGGCTAAGATTACAGATCTGAGCCACTGAGACTTAAATTAAAAGTTTAGGCAGTAACCTAATACCGCTCCCCTCCCCCAGCCCCAGTTTGAAGTTCAGTTGTAACTAGGAGTAGGAATGAAAGATTTTTTGAAGTATTTCACTGAAGTATTTAAATTTCTAAATTCGGATCTGCTGGTGGCACGTTTTCCTAGTTTTCTTCATCTGTAAGTATCTGGACTTTCATTCTAAAGAACATTTTCTGTGCATGGAGAACACTGGCTTAATTTTTCTTTTCTCTCAGCACCTGAAAAATGCTTTGTCACTTCCTTCTGTCCTCTGCCATTTCTCAAAAGAAGTGAGCTGTCATCTGAATGATTTTACTCTCGCACACAAGGTGTCATTTCTCCTGTTCATTTCAACATTTATTTTGTTTCTGAATTTCAGAAATGTGACAATGATGTCATTTTCACATTGTAGTTTCTTTCAGTACATCGTTTTGAAACCACCTTGTTTCTTATTATGTCTTTAGTTTTATTTCTTTTGTCAAATTTGGGAATTTTCGAGTCTTAATTCTTTCATTTGTTTTTCTCACATTAATTTTTTTGTCATTCTCCTGAGATTCTGATGACAAATGTTGAATATTTTCTTACTATCTAAAACCCCAATTTTTCTGTGGCATTGAGATGGAGTAATTTTTATTGTCTATGTCTAAGTTCCTGGATTCCTTTTCTACTTCCTTCTATTACATTCTTATATGCTTGGATCCTGCTGAATCCATCTGGTAAACCCTTTATGTTTTTTTCTGAGTTCTAATTTTCTTTGGTTTTTATTATCTCCTAATTGTTTGCTGAAACTTTTTTTTGCTTGATCTTTTTTTTACCTACTTGTTTCAAGAAAACTTATAGCTATTTATTGAAGTGGTTTTTCTATAGTGGCACTTTAAATTTCATTTTACTTTATTTTACCTTTCAAGACAGGGTTTTGCTACAGAGCCCAGGCTGACCTCAAACTCAAGATCCTTCAGTTTCAGCCTCCAAGCGCTGGAATTGCAGGTATGCCTCATCATACATGGCTAAATGGGCTGTTTGGAAAGTCTTCATTAGATAATCTAACAGTCCTGTCATCTTTGTATTAGTATCTATTGGTTAGAAGTGGTTCTTGGTAAAAGAGTTTTAAAAGCAGTAACCTGAACATTTTTGGGTATTATATTACAGACTGTGAATGCTATTTAAAAATTTAATTAGATCGCTGCCCCTGAACCTCTTTCAAAAAAGAGGGAGGATTCCCTCTAGGTTTTGGTTGACTCTGTAGGGGAAGTGGATAAGCCAGAGCTAGCTACCCCACAATGGAAGTGAGCATCTTGGCTCTTCTCAGCCTCTCTTGAACACCCCGTCCCACAGTGGGAGGAAAGGTGCCTCTTCCTTGGGATTTGGGTGGAGATCCAGATTCCTCACTGCTTTCACTGTACTCAAAGCAAAGTACTAGCTTTGTATTCAGTCTTTCTGACAGCGTACAGTAGCAAGGTCTGGGCACCCCATCAAGGAGAAAGGCCCATGTTCCCAGGTGACACTGTCAGAGCAGGAGGAGGATCACAGGTTCTTTCTGAATTAAGAGCTGGAGTACAAGAGCTGCTCTGTGAAAGTTGTAACACCTGGGATGCTCTTTTCCTGATGTTTTGACTAGCGAAACAGGTTTTCCTTAGGACTCCTGTTTCTTATCCACAGACATTTCTGGATTGCTAATTTCTTTTGTTCCAAGCCTGAGATAAATCAAGTATAAAGAAAACCCAGGAATGGTTCATCAGACTTCCTAGGTGTGGAGGCAGTGGGCTAAATTTGCTTCTCCTTTCAAAGGCCTTCAGATTTGTTTTCTACAATGTCCAAGGTTTCTGGGTCCATGTTGGGTTTTTTTCATACTTGTACTTTAGAACCTGCAAAATTGTAAAATATAAAAGGTACACATGCACACGCAACAAATTCTAATTTAACTTGCTATTCAATGTAAGATCTTCCTACAAGTTATTTTTCTGAATAATAAAAAAACACCTGAAAACTCAGTAACCAGCAAATATATTTTTTAGGCTGTCATATAAATGTGTATTTATTTCTATCTCCTCCTCCTCTCCCTTCTCCTCCTCCTTATTATTATTATTGCTAGAGACTGGATCTGGTACCTCATGGATAGTAGATGAGGGCATTCTGCCGGGCTATTATGCCAGCCAAAAATGGTATCTATGAGATTGGACATTTAGCTGAAGAACAAATTCATGGTTGTCATAGGCCACATTTTCACATCCCTTTCTGATCATTAGACCAATGAGACCCTGGCCTTTTACCATGTAAAAGCTAAATTTGGGTATGAAAAAGAGACATCTAGTCTTATTTGTGAGGCTAACTTATCACTAACGATTAGCATATCCAACATCTAATTCAGATTTTAGTGAAATTACAGGTATATTCTTATCTGCAGATTTGAGTTCACACATTATTCTGTATCTAAAAATGCTTCTGTTATACTTTCCTTTTCTCAGCACAATTCTTACTAGTAGACATAATTTTGAAGCTAATTTGTAATAAAAGCAAAACACAAAATTCTGGTCTTATTGCTGACACCCAGTTTTCCTCTAACACTGTTCAAATTCCTCTGTAATAACTGCAGTGAGGAAAATAGTAAGGGAAGCATGGATGACTAATTATTACTGACCCAGGACCTTCACAGCACTGTCTCCTCTCTTTTCACTACTGTGAGACAAGGTAAGTATGTACTGCTCCTTCTCTTACAGACAGGGAAATTCAATTCCCAACTGTTAAGTCACACAAGTGGTAAGTGGAGCCAAAAGTGTGACCTTTCGGGTCAATCACTGTACTTGTCTGATTCCCAGGAAAAGTTATCTTTCCTGTCTTTGTGTATGTGTGTGGCCTTGAGCTTGAACTCAACTCAGCCTGGGCACTGGCCCAGAGCCTTTTTGCTCAAGGTTAGAACTCTACCAGTTAAGCCATGGCTCCATTTCCAGCTTTCTTGTTTCTAATTGCATGAGCATGAAAAATTGCATAGATGGGTTTTTCTCTGACTGGGAAGTCCCAGAGCTCAGACTTCCCCCTAAGTGATGTGGTCTCGAAGAGGCTTTCCTAAGCCCCTTTCCTTTTCACTCAATTCCAATTGTTTACAGAGAAATTATCCATTCTCGTTTTTATTACATTAAAAAATAGATGTTACATGTTAACTCCTAACCAAAGTCAAACATTAAAAGCTACTTCCAGATCTTTTCATAAACACATGTGTATTTCTGCTATAATAGCATACATGTGTCTAGACATGAATTTATTTATTTACTTATTAATTTTTAGTGCTGGTACTAGGGCTTGAACTCACTTGGCCTTTCACTCAAGGGAGGCATTCTACCATTTGACTCATAGCTCTACTTCTGGCTAAATTAGAGATAAGAATCTTGTATACTTGGGGCCGGGAGTTTGACCTAGTGGTAGAGTGCTTGCCTAGCATGCATGAAGACCCACATACATAGAAAAAAGCCGGAAGTGGTGCTGAGGCTCAAGTAGTAGAGCTCTAGCCTTGAGAAAGTCCAAGGACAGTGCTCAGGCCCTGAGCTCAAGCCCAGGACTGGCAAAAAAAAAAAAAATCTTGTATACTTTTCAGCCTGGGCTGGCTATGAACTACAATCCTCAGACCTCAGCCTCTTGAATAGGCGTGAGTCACTGGCATCTGACTCTATCACCTGTGTTCCAGAAGTGAGACCCTTCCTGTACCCTACCACAGTATACTTTTTTGGTTTTGTCTCCATAGAGGTAGACTGTCAATTTCATCCTATGGAGAGGACAATAAAAGTACATATGATTTTACTTCATTTTGCTTTAAGTTTTTACAAGTTGGAGTACCTTGTACTCTTAAGTTTAAATAGTTTAAGTAGCCTTTTTCTCCTTTTGAGGTCCACAAAAATGGGCAAATCTCAGTGATGACAGTCAAAGCAGTGCTTCTGCTCTTGAAAGCCACAATAAGACAAAAGGGGAGCCAGTCTTTAAAAAAAAAAAAGTCTGCAAATCACAAATAGAAGGATAGTGCCCAGGCCCTGAGTTCAAGCCCAAGGACTGGCAAAAAAAAAAAAAAAAAGAATCACATCAATAAGTGACCAGTGCTTTTAAGACTTGAATTATACCCATCCTGCTATAACAAGTAACGGCCTGGAAAGGAAAGAGAGTGAATCTGAATAGCAAGAATTGTATACTTTACTCTATAAAATAGACTTCTCCATTTTCAGTATAGGCCATCTCCCAGTTTTCAGGTAGAGGACCTAAATTATCCTCTGCGGAAAGAGGTAGGTACTGTGGGAACTTCTGAGAGGGGTCCGTGATGGGAACAGTGACGATGCTACTATTCACAGGCGGGACTGTCGGTTCTTGGAGAGTGTGCTCGTCCTGGTCACCAGAATCGGCTGTTAGAGGAGTTGGGGTGGGGGTGGGGGGAGAGAGTGAGAGAGGGGGGGAGGGAGGGGAGAGAGAGAGAGAGAGAGAGAGAGAGAGAGAGAGAGAGAGAGAGAGAGAGAGAGAGAGAGAGAGAGAGGGAGAGGGAGAGGGAGAGGGAGAGGGAGAGGGAGAGGGAGAGGGAGAGGGAGAGGGAGAGGGAAAGGGAGAGAGGATAAATACAAAGGCATTCAGAATCAAACTCCAAGCTTGGTACATACAAGACGGATATATCTATATTCACAAGCCTTTATCTTTTCCTAACTGCTAGTCATTGATTATAACTTCTATTTTATTTAGGCAAATATTCCTTATATTACAAGTGTTAAATTGACCTCCAGGCCTAGTAATGAACTTACCAGTACAGTATATTCTTAGCATGCTCAAGAATTTAATCCCTAGCACCAAAACCAAGCAAAACACACCAACAGAATTATTTTGCTTAAAAGGAACGATAAGAGAATATGCCCAAATAATAATGCCCAATTCCAGAAAAGTCAAAGAAAAACTCAATTAACAACTTAAACCCTAAAGACTCTTAAAAAGCAGGCAGGCCATCAAAACAGACTGATCTGCGCTTCCATTCCCTTAGTATTATTTAGTTTATGACTCACCAAAATTCTAAGCTGAACACAGACACTGTGGCATTTTTATGCATTTTCATATGTTATTTAAAACAGTTTAGAAGACACTGGCAAAGATCAAAGACTGAAAAATTAAGCCAGAAAGGATATAAAAGTTTAGGATATGGAGACAGCTATATCAGTGAGTCAGATTTGAGTCTCTTTTGGAAAACCAAAGAGACTGTTCCTGTGAAAACCAAGACAGTTACCCCAGAACAGTGCTGTCGTGGGAGGACTAATGTGACTTGGGTTTTAAAAGATGGCTGTGATGCCTGAACCTCCTAGCCTTCTTATTAACTAGAAACATCAGGGGTGATCTCACCAAAGTATCCACAAACAACACAGCTGACATTCTGGCTGAATTTTTATAGAGGCTGATGATATTAAATGTCAATCTCCAGGGGGCTTTGAAACATAATAATCAGGGGATGCAGTGATTTTCTCTCTCCACAGTAATTCTCCTGGAGACATTTCTGATGTAGTGAAAGCAGAGTAGAGAATAATAAAAGGCTGTTTTCAAAGCTGTCTCTGATGAGACGTTCCCAATGACACACAGGAGAATGAAGGTAATCTGAAAGTTGGACAGAAAATTTGCCGTGCCTGCAAAACAAGCATTTCAACCCAAACCCAGCATGGTGGAGGAAGCTGCCTGGAGAGGTTTTCTGTCCTGCATCTCTTCCCTCTTAGACCTCTCAGTGTGGAAATTGTCCCTTCTCCCCCAGGTCCATGTGAAGGAAACTGACACTTAAGCAATTTCCTAGGGAACATGCTCCACCAATGAGATTGACTCCATCATTTTTGTCTTTGCAGTTGATTCAGGAGTAAGTGTGATGTCAGAGGCAAAAGAAAGAGAGGTTTTGCTTGAACCATGGAGACAGTGGTAGCCTCTTGATGCTGAGTTACCGAGCTGACAGGCTTACCCATGTGTGTTTGTGGCTACTTGACTTGGCTTGGCAAGACCTACTAAAGAAAGAAACCCCACACTGAGAAAAGCAGAGAAAAAATGGAGAACGTTGCTTCAGATCCCTGATTCATACTTGCAATCAAGGCAAGTCCTACCCTATACAGTCGCATGGGTCCCTCAAAGTCACTTTCCTGTTGAAGCCAACAGAGTTTCACAACTTGCATCTAAGAGCAAAAAGTTAGCAGGAATATAAAAGAAATTACATCAAAACAAGAAGCCTTTTTTTTTTTTGTATTAGGACAGGGGTTCTAATTAAGAGCCTCAAGTTCTTGCATGGCTTTTTCACTAAAGGTTAGCATTCTACCATTTACCCACAATTCCATTTCTGGCTTTTTGCTGGTTTTTATCAGAGATAAGAGCCTCATAGACTTTTCTGCCTGGGCTGGCAACCTCCTAAGTAGCTAGATTACATGCATGAGCTACCTAATGCTTGGCTACTTGTCTTGTTTTCATTTAACAACATGTGCCTTCCATGTTTTCTTTAAGATCAAACAAAGCTTATAAAAAATTTCATTTGCTCATTTTTCCTTTTCTTTCTAGTACTGAGAATCAAACCCATGGCATTGTACATGCTGGACAAGTGCTCTCCATCACTGGACTTAAAACCCAACAATCTCATTCTCTGAATGGAAACACAAAGTTTAAAATAAGAAGTTGAAGTAGACATAGGATAGACTCACGAATTCACAGCTCCAGTCATAAATGACACTGACAATGCTACATGTTTGGATTAAATGGGTGGGGGGAATCTTTCCCTTAATTTATGAAACATTTGCTATCACTTTCTCACTTAAAGATTCCCATAAATCACAGAGGAGAGATAGAAAGGTATGCTGTAATGGGCCCAGATAAGGAGACCGAATGCCTGGTCCATCCATCCTTTAGTGGTGTAACATGCACTGGCCTTTAGCATCCTCAGCTGCAGACTGGGAATGGAATATGTAAGTTGCTCATCTCTGAATGACATGTTATTCCTCGTAAATCTGAATCTTTCAAGCATTTAACCTCTCTCTGCACTCTCTCCCCAATGCACTTGGAGACTTTTGGAAGTGACTTTAAGAACATAAGCTTATGTGTGTGTGTGGGGGGGGGAACCTTGAGGCTTATCTTAAATTGTCTATACTCTCAGATTTATGTGCATCTCTTGCTGTGCACAAATCAGTCAAAATCGCTGCAGCCTCTTAGAGCTGATAAAGCTGATTTAAAACACATTTTTGGGTTGGCATGGCAGCTCTGACACACACTGGGTCTTTGTGATAGTGGAGACATGACGTGACCTCCGTGGCATATGCATAAAGAGCTTAAGGAGAAAGAAAAGAGCTCTGAAAAGGGCCTTCCATACAGCACTAGAGAAACATTAGCCTAAGGAGTACTGTCTTTAAATATTCACAACAATCCTTCAGCATTGCCTACAAATGAAACTCAAGAGTCAACAAGCTAATGTCCAGCAATAGGAGAGACTGAAAGGAGGAAAAGCCTAGAAATATGATTAAATAACATTTTGATGTCTCTTGGATGTAGTCAGTGGATGAATCAGACTTTTCTGGTTAGGGTGGTTTATTATATAGTGACCACGCTATCTATTATGTGCATAGAAAAGTTTTCATTTGTGTAAATAAGTGTGCACTCTGACCAAGAGTATAATCCTATTCTCATTTAGCACACATAAACATGCTCTGTATCTTTAGTGCAACCTTCAGAAGGCAGGCTCAACAGCCAACCTTCCAGGGAATTTCTGTTCATGGCTCTGGATCTGCCTGGATCATCATCTGTGGAACAGAAGAGGAGGCTGCATTCCTAGGACACACCTTCCATGAGGATCCCTGGCTTCTGTCTGCAGACACTGTGCATGTTATTTAGGCTTATTATTTAGCACTTGACGCCCACTTTCAAAATCACCAAGCACAAGGACACTAAAGACAGGAGCATCAGTAGGTTATGTACTGGTCAAGACTGGTTTTGATAGATACATGGTATTTCTACACTTGGGTAAAATATTCTCATGCCTTTAACACAGTTGGCCTGACCAGAGTCAAGATCTCATTCAGCAACTGATACTCTTATGTTCAAAGCCACTGCTGGATTGCTACTTAAAGTAGACCAGAGTGCTAAACTCTTTCAGACACAGCCACTTTCACACACACAAGCATAGACTGGGTAAACTTAATTATATAAGAGACTTGATATAAGTTAGTGTAGGACGGATAACAAGCTTTGTGGGCAAGAAGGTATTCCATTCATTCAACTTAGTCTTGTATATTGAGGATGCCTTATCACACACAAGTATATCTCATAGCTACCTCTAGCCTTTGGTTTATCTTCCTCCCTTCCTCTCTTGGTTTTTCCACTGCCTTTTCAGTGCATCTTATTGGCCCTCCTGGTATGGAGGTATGAACGTGAAGAGCACAATCAGATTTAATTTTCTTTTTGTGCAGAAAACTAAGGCTCAGGTTTATTTTAGCAATGATAACCTGGCCTGCATGTTATCTTTCAGGCTAGATTTCAAGTGGGGATTATAATGAGATCAGATTTTCAAGTCATGCTTTCTACGGGCAGAAATTCATAGTAGTTAGATATAAGAAATGCAAACAAGGCTATAGCCAGCTACTTCTACTTTCCTCTTGCTTTCTATTGAAGCAATCTTCCTAGGGACCACAGAGTCTTCCTGGAAGAATCATTTCCTGCAACCGACCTGCAATGTCATCAGTTGCCATGACCACATCTACATTTTGGGTTTTATGATGACTTGCTATTCTGATTTACTGAACACCATGGAGATTCAGGTTAAAGTAGAAGATGTTTTTAAAAAAGACATGTTAAAAAAGGGGGGGAATTAAAAGTTCCCACTTTTTTCTACAATGTTTTTACTTTGTTGAGAATTACTATAAATGCATAAAATATTTCCAAAGGAACAGTTATTCATCCCAGGGGATGAATTCGTTGATGTTAATAAAAGCACACATAAAAATGAGAAATTTCTTCTAGATACTATGATTTTAAACTCAAAAGGAAGTCTACACTATTCTAGTTTTGGAAAATTGAAAATTTCAAGGTCTCAAATCTCTAAACTCTTCGAAATACTACCCAGTCCTTTGCCAGGTGAATGAAATCAAGCATATTCATAAAAAGACAACTACTAAGAGCCAAGCCTCGGGCCAGGTGTTTGGCCTAGTGGTAGAGTGCTTGCCGGGACTCGATTCCTCTGTACCACATACATACAAAAAAGCTGGAAGTGGTGCGGAGGCTCAAATGGTAGAGCTCTAGCCTTGAGCTCAAGGACAGGGCTCAAGGCCCTGAGCTCAAGCCCAGGACTGGCAAAATAATAATAATAATAATAATAATAATAATAATAAATAATTTTTAAGAAAGAGCCAACCCTCATGGCAAATACCTCCAACTGCTTCACCCAACACTTCTGGCAATTGGGTTGAATTATTTTACTGTAATGATACCAATATCATCATTGTCTTCTTAAATTTTTCCACCTCTGTCTCTTTAAGGGTATTGAATTTATTTGTATTTGGTTATTTGAAATTTGATAGGGAAGGGGGGAAAACCAAGACAGGTGGGGGGGATGGGGGGAGGGTAATGGGTACCAAGACATGTGAAAGGGTATCAATGTATGTGAATTAACGCACCTTCTATCTGGCAAATATCATGTAACCCTTTTATTAATAACAATTAAAAAAAGTTTGCATAGGTTAATTGGATATACTTCCATAATACCTGCACTTACAAATGTATGGGAAAAAAATATGCTACTAGACTTCCATGCATACTCAACTGACATTAAACTGACAAAACCAATACTCGTGTTTCAGTGGATATTAACTAAATGCAATTCTAGAGAACTTTCAAGTCCTCCTCCCCCACAAAATCAATGAACAAAGAAAACCATTTAAGACACATATCATTCTGAAATTTAAACAACAACAACAAAAAGAGCAGGCTGAAACTTCTCAACTCCCTTTCATACATACACACTTATCCTTGGCTTATTTTAAGACATTTAGGGGATGGAAATTAAAGTACTTCTGGAAAAACCAGGACAGGTAGACCAAAGAAAGGACCTACCTGCTTCCTTCAGCACAGACCATGAATGTTAGCAACCATCCTGAGAACAGTCTCCTTCTCAAACCATAGCACCCTTACCTCCTCCCTCCCTCCCTCCTTCTCTCCATGGGGGACACAATGTGGTTTTTACCTGTAAAGCTACTGTTCATTTCATGAACATCCTCCTCTTCCTCGTTCTCCGCATGGACTATGCCAGCATTTTGCATATCATTGTAGGACTTGGTCCGCTTTGGAGTCGTCTGCTTGGAGCCAGACTGAAGGTTTTGCAAGGCATCCGTCGTGATCACTTTCCCACTGACTGGCTGGCTAGGAGGTTTGGGTGTCCCATAATAGTTTCCTAGGTGATGAAGAGACACATTTGCATGTTTTAGAAAGAATACTCCGTTGTTCCCCCCACCAAGATTTAACATCCGAATCTCACACTTATGTTATAAAAGAAAAGCAAACTGGAAAACTAGAGCACACTGGATTTCATTTCTGGAACGGGTTGGCAAAGATGTCATTTCTGTCCAGTGACTTTAGGGTGATGGCACTAGGGAAGAGAAAAGCTCAACTGTTTTGGCACAAAGAACCCATCAGGACTAAAAACAACAACAACAACAACAACAAAAAACCCAAAAACAAAACACAAAAACAAAGGCAGATGCACCGAAGAACAAACCTGCATCCTCATTATATTTGAATTCAATTGGTCATCTTTTCCTATATAGGCAACAGCAGCACAATGCTGAATCCCACTCAGAGGAAGTCCCTCTGACAGAAAGTAAAAATTCATTAGTGCCAGAAGCTTCGAAGGCCTCAGAAGTTGAGGTCACCTTCTCTCTTCTACAGCGGATCAGGGCAATATTTTAAGAGGAGGGCAATGAGCACCACGTGGCACCTCTTCAACTAAAAGGCAGGGTCGGGCAGGGAGGGAACAAACCCTGGCCAAGTTTGAACAGAGAACTCTTGTGTTGTTGTGGTTGCAGGCGCTGTTCAAGACCACCTTCTAGTAATGGTTTGCCTTTACTTTCAGTGTGCTGTGCTATAGTAAATGGATTGTTGCATTCTTTTTTTTAACTGTGGAGTCAAAATACAGATGTGTATCTCTTTCATTTCCAGCACTAAAGCTATCAGGTAAGTTCTCTCAGCCCTTACAATGAAGGGAAAAAACAATGGTTTAAAAAAACTGAATTATTTTCGACTAGGATTTAAAAAAAACTGGCATATATAATAAGAACCTAACCAATGGAATCAATAACAGTGATGACAATGAGAAGAGTTTCCTTTCGAAAGTTTAATTTAAAAGCAAGTGGTCTGCCCAGGAGAGGTAGATCACAACTGTAATCTTAGTTACTCAGAAGGCTGAGATCTGAAGCTCGGGGTTCAAACCTAGCCCAGGCACTAAAGTCCATGAGACTCTTATCTCCAACTAACCAGAAAACCGCAACTGGCGCTGTGGCTCAAGGGGTAGGGTGGAAGCCTTGAACTAAAGAGCTTAGGGACAGTGCCCAGGCCCAGAGTTAAAGTACCATGACTGACCAGAAAAAGAAAAAAAAAAAAAGAAGAAGAAAGCAAGTGGTCAGGAACATAGCCAAGTAGCCTAGTGGTAGAGTGCTTGCCTAGCATGCTCGGAGCCCTGGGTTCAATTCCTCAGTAACATATACACAGAAAAAGCTGGAAGTGGTACTGTGGTGCAAGTGGTAGAGTCCTAGCCTTGAGAAAGTCTAAGGACAGTGCCCAAGCCCTGAGTTCAAAAAGTAAGTGGTCTGTATAAACCAGGCCACACTAAAGCCACCCAGACAACTCACAGTGGTGATTATTACAGCATTGTTTTCCATAGGTAAACAATGAAATCAACCCAGATGCCCATTGGTGGAGGAATGGATAAAGAAAATGTAGTACATATACATAATGGATTTGTATGCTTCCATTAGAAAGAATGATACTGCCCATTCATAAGGAAATAAAAAGACTTGAAAAAAATTACATTATGCAAAGTAAGCCAGACCCAAAGAAACAGATTGTATGGTTTCCCTCATTTGTATAATTAGAATCTGCCTATAAATCTCCAAGTAAACCCAATGGATAGTAAAAGACAAAAAATTACACTTGGACATGGTAAATTAAACAGGCCTTTAAACATTCACACAGTGAGACCAAAGGACGATATTCTTAGGAGACAAGCACAAGGGCTCAGTAGCTATGTGCCTAGGATCATATAAAATGATGTGTATTGAAATGAACTCCAGGAAATGGAAACAAGAGTTTTTTTTAATTTATTACTTATTTATTTTTTTAAGTAAGTGGTCTGGTGCAGTAGTTAAAAGGCAGAGATCAAGGCTACTGACAAAAAGTTAGCAAGACTCCATCTCAATCAGTAAGTGTGTGTGGTAGCATTCCCCCTGTCTTCCTTGCTAGATGAGAGGTACAGGAGTACCACAGTCAGGTTTACTTGGGCAAAAGAAATGTACTCAATACCTGACTTATGTAACTGTAACCCATCTGTAAATCACCTTTACAATAAAAAGAGCATGTATACAATGCCAATAAATTAATAGAAACCTAGTTTTAAAAAGTCTTAAAGGAAACAGTAAGTAACCAGGTGCAGTGGCTCATGCTTCTAACCCTAGCACCAGAAAGGCAGAAACTGGGAGGATGGAAGTTTCAAGCAATTTGGGCATAAAAGTCTGCAAGACAGCTTCTCAAACTGCAAATTGTTGATCTGGAGAAGTGGTTCTGGTGTTAAAGCACCTTAGCTGTGAGCAAGAAAACCGAGTGTAAGAAAGATCCTCTTAAATACATAACACACACACACACACAGAGACAGAGAGAGAGAAAGAGAGAGAGAAAGAGAGAGAGAGAGAGAGAGAGAGAGAGAGAGAGAGAGAGAGAGAGAGAGAGAGAAACACTATGAAAAAATAGATACATTCAGATAGAAATAAAGTCATGAAAACATGGTCATATACAATCAGAAGCATGGTTTATAATGAATAATATTCAGTGACTAGTGAGGAAAGACATCAAGGTTAAAATGTCACCGGCTATTTTATATCTCTGAGAGCAAAGTCAGGAAGATTGGAGGTGATGCTGAGTCTAACAAATCCTGGCTCATGTTTACACTTTTATGGTAATAAAGCAGAGTTTGTAAATAATAGTCAATTATGTGCACAATGATCTTCCTAATGAACCAACTTACAGTCCATACTTAGTTCTTACACAACATAAAAATTTTATTACAAAAGCATCAAAAAATTGTCATGAGACCTACAGATAATAACCTTATTTTATTCTTATTATTACTTTTAGAGTTAGCTTGATCCTCAAAGTTACCATTTCCTTTTCAGGAGTAGAGGGTCTGAGATTATTTCTTATAGTGTTTTTAAATCATCAAATTTCTGAATATACACACACGTCTTTAAGAGTGATATAACAGGATATATCCGCATACAAAAGAAAAAAAATGTTGATTGAGCATGGTAGCATATACCTCTAATTCCAGTTACTAATAGGCAGAGACAGAAAGATCACAGAACTGGGGCAGCCTGGGGGGAGGGGGGGTTATGAGATTTTCTTAAACGAGTATGAGATCCTTGAGTTCAAAGTTCAGTGCCACCAGAAAAATTTTTAAAAAGCATACTATTTCAAAGGGTATTATGTTTTCATTTAACATGTTCTAGTGATGATACTTTTTTTCACTAAAGGTAATCCATTATTAAGATCTTCAGGAGCCCTGTCTTAAGTTTCACTTAGGCACAAGAATTAAGAAGAACCAGCAAAAGGAAGTCATCCAGTGTGGCATTTTGGGGGCTACACACGAATCCAGGAAGATTTAGCATAGGTGTGACTGAAGAACTGCACTTTGCCTTGCTCTTCTAGGAGGTCACAGCAAAGAAATCTTCCCCATGAGTGCTGCATGGGTGCTGAGTACATCAGGCCCTAACTTTTCCATGAACTGAATGAGAACTATCTGGTGAAGATAACTGGAAGGTAAGACTGTCAGCTATTTGAAATCTGATCTCTACCCTGAGTTAAAAATGGACATAGGGGCCGGGAGTTTGGCCTAGTGGTAGAGTGCTTGCCTAACATGCACGAATACCCGGGTTCAATTTCTCGATACCACATACATGGAAAAAAGCTGGAAGTGGTGCTGAGGCTCAAGTGGTAGAGCTCTAGCCTTGAGAAAGTCCAAGGACAGTGCTCAGGCCCTGAGCCCAAGCCTAAGACTGGCAAAAAAAAAAAAAAAAGTGACATAAACCACCCCTGAATTTAATTTTAAATCATCCTTATCTGGTCTGATAAAACATATACATATGTAATCAGTGTTGAAGAAAGTCAGCATCCCATATTAATAGAGATTGGAGAAGACAGCCCAGAGTTCCATTCTCTCCAAGAAGAAGCTGGGAGGCCCCTGAGAGCAAGGCTTTTTTTTTTTTTTAAACCACTTTTAGTAAGTCTTTGCTCTCAATCTCACAGCTGCAATTCTTAAGACATGACCCAGATCACATTTGGAGATGGCACTTTTCAAACTTTTTGTTCCAGCTCAAGTCATCCACCAGAGTAAAGCTGGAAAACTGCTACTCAGTGTTTCATGCTGGGTTTCTAATCTTTGAGATCAGGTCAATGCTATATCACTCTTAGAATCATCCAAACTGCCTGGCAATTCTTCACAATTTTTGTTTTGCTAAAAACAAAGAAGCAAACAAAACAAGCAAGGAATCCTACTTCTACCCAAATAACCAAGTCTTCTATACTCAGATTCTCTTGTACCTTGTCTTATGTGAGGATGAGTGTACCAGCCAGGGTGACCCCATAGGATTGTGAAAATTCAGTATCACATATTTTTTTTATTTTTTTGTGCTGGTCTTGGTGCTTGAACACTCCCCCCCCTCGTGTGTGTGTGTGTGTGTGTGTGTGTGTGCGTGTGTGTGTGTGTGTGTGATTAATTACAGATTAAGAATTGCAGGGACATTTCTGCTGAGGCTGGCTTCAAACCCTGATCCTCAGATGCTCAGCTTCCTGTGTAGCTAGGATTAATTACAGGTGTTAGCCACCGGTGCTCATCCTAAGGACGACATAGGTACTTGTCAACAACAAGGCTTTAGAAATATTGTAGGGTATTAATAACCAATTGTTCTAATCTTTCTCATTTTCAGTAAGGTAACCACCACAGCAAAGCTGCCACCTAGTGGTTTCTAATTGCAGAAGGGTTCCTGTTTTCTTTTAGATATGTCTGGGGTTGTTTCTCTGCCCCATGCTTCCTACCATTTTATCTGTTTTTTCTTCCAGTGCTAGGAAATTGCACTTTGCCTCATGTGTGCTAGAGAAGCACTCTACCCACCTGCTCTTTTGAAATAACTTGAATATGGAACATTTCCAATTAAACTTGGAATGTCTATACCACAACAGTAACTGTAAGGGCTGATTCTGTGGGCTCTGCCTCTCACGGGCAGTGCTGACAAGCAAATGCAGGTCTAAAGCTGCTTTACCTCAACACCTTCAATGAAATGAGGCTTTCTGCCAATAAGTTTTTCTTCTCCCTTGGTGTGAGTCTTGCCAAAAACACCTTAAATCCAGGTTACTGTCTGAAAGCTTTAGCAATCTAAGGCTTGGGGCAGATGTAGCAACATAAGTAAGTAGTATGAAAACCTCAAACTCTCAGATATCCTCAAGAATTCACAGGATAGACTTTGAATGGATTGATTCTGGGTACATCCATTTTGGAACCAGGCTTTTGGCCAAAGAAGTGATGATGCTATAAACTAGCTTTACTGGGCAAAAACAAGCGAGGCTGGCTACTTTCTAAGTTCTCAGTCCTCCACTGCCTGTACCCAGTCTACTTGACATCTTATTTGACCTGAGTAGCAACTCAGAAATCTGAGATCCTATCTCATATCATGCAGAAACTTTACCAGGTTCCATACTGGTTATTATCAAGCCAAGTCTAGCCATGGCAGAAGCACAACATTTTACAAATTATCTACATGCACAAGTCTCTAGGTCAAGGATCTTGCACCACTGGATGATATGAAGTACAGGTCATCAGAAGAATTAGATCTGGCTGGAAATTTAATTAAGGTTACCATGTGGCTAGTGGTAACCTAAGAACCACAGTTCATGGGAGTCACGAGTTTGACCATCACACAGTCGCCATGGGACCCGGCACACCCTTCTTGAGGTGCCTGGGTTCCTTCTCAAGTCCTCTTTGCTGCTCCTTCCAGAACGGGTTCTACAGTAAAACTCAACAGGGATGGTGGCTAGAGAAGAAAGAAGAGGAAGGCAAAGGGCCGAGGAAAGCAATGCAATTAATTAACAGGCCCAACCTCTGACCTTGGCCAAGCCAAAGAGAATGCTCTCTGACACATACTGCAAAACTAATGGAGAATGCAAATCAATTTTTAGAGCTTTATAAAATATTGAAGAAAGACCATAACCCGAGACCTTAAGTATAAATGAATCAAATTTGTATGGTCTCTCTCTTGTACAGAGTTATCATGTTTTACCTTTTCACTCATTTCCTTACAGATGGTTTTTCTGCTATCTGCATGGCACTATGCATTGGGAATAAAATGTAAAAATACAAAAGAAACATGATCCTCAGTCATTCTCTAGCATGCATCCTTGCTACTCAATTCCGATGTGCAAACATGGAAGCACATAAAATACAGTTGTTCCTGTACAAGTCAGTTGAGCTCAATGTTCAGATTACTACGCTGCTGCTGTCATGCGTAGACCACACTTCATGGAGAGTACTGTCCCCATTTTGTCGATGAGGACCACAGAGGCCCTGAGGCATAGATACATGCCTTGTAGGGTCCCTTGGCTAGTACAGGGTAAATGGGGTGAAGAGTACCAGGAGATTCATTACTGTGTTTCTATCTATAAGATAAGCCTTTTGAAAAGAAGTGAAAGACAGACATAAGAATGAGAAGCCATCGTTGGTTGTCAGAACCTGCAGACATTCAAATCTTTCTTTTCGGTGAGAGTATTGACAAACTCCTTGTTCTCTTTATGTGTGTAAGCATTAGAATAAGAATAGCTAGCAGGTCTGGGGCCAGGTGATTTTGACACTAAGCAGAAGAACACAAGAGAACATTTCTAACCTTACAGAAACAGCACCAACATGCCAATGTTCAGACAAAGAAACCGAGAGTCATAGAGTGTATGAGAAAAGGATTGTATTAAAACACAGATCTCTCTGTTTCTTATAGTAATGCTGTGAACTCTACAAGTCCATGGGGAATCTCTGGCCCTGACCCCTCATCAGCACAGAATAGCTAAGGGTAGGGGGGGGGGCGCGTCCAGATTTCACTTGGCTATTTTTCATTATCAACAGAGGACATTCCATGACAGAGTTTGCCAACAGAGTTTATCACAACAGCCTGCTTTTTGCACCTAGAACAGGACTCCAAGACCATCTCATTTTCCTCAATGGCAAATAAGAGCTCTCTTCACCCCTGCTTTAGCTCTGTGTCCCCTAAAAGTATGCTGCTGACAGCTGCTTTTGTGTAGACCTTCTAGGAAGCACAACAATCACATTACTGAGGCTGACATCCCCTTCCTAATTCGCATGCAGAAATATGCAATCCATAACTCCATTTCCAAATGTCACTCTGGCACGACATTTCTATGCTGAGGCGAAAACCTCTGCCGGGCTCATTGTATAATAGGCCGGTTCTACCCAAAGGCATTTGTAAAACAGCCATATGCGCACACTCCCCCAGCCCCCAATAGTTCATCCCTGTACACTCTCTCTCCTGCACAAATCCCCAGGGCAGGCAGAGGCAGCAACCTGTCTCACCAAACGAAAATGTCAACAGAAAAAAAAAAAAATCAAGGCAAAGGGAATGGTTCTGTTGATGTATTTCAAGCATCGTATCACACAAATGAGCTCAGTGCACAATTAGGAAGTTGAGCCAAGGAGTTTATTCTTATCTGCTCTGCCATGCTTTGATATCATTTCTGCCCAGTGACAATGAGGAGCTGCTTCCACCTGCAGAGCGGAGCATACTGACAAACCACCAAGGACCTCTATGCCCCATGAGGGAGGAAGGGCAGGTTCTATAACAGCGGAATGGGGGCCACCCTGATGGAAATACCATCAACATGACAGTTGATCAGAGAGAGAAAGTTCTATAACAAAGCCCTACTCTCTCCCCAAATATGGCCCACTAATATGTGTGTGTGTGTGTGTGTGTGTGTGTGTGTGTGTGTGTGTGTGCCATTACTGGGACTTGAACTCAGAGCCTCATGTGTGGCTTTTTCCTTGTCTTTACCACTTGGTTCTTTATCACTTGTGTCACATCTTCACTTCCTTTTTTTTTTTTTTTTTGCTAGTTAACTAGAGAGAAGATTCTTCTTTTCAACTCAGGTAGATTCTTCCTGTTTCCTCAGGTCTCAGCCTCCAGTGCAATGAGGATTACAAAAGTTTCACAAAACAGCTTAGACTAGCCTGAAATTTGCTCTGCAGCAAATTCATGATCCTCCCAAAGGAGGGATTATAGGCCTAGGCCAGTATTCATTTCTTATTTGAGCACATGTACCACGATCTGCCCTATTTTAAAAGACAAGAAGAGGAGTTATCCCAAGAGGAATGCTATCACCAGTCTTTTCCTTCTTCTCACAATAATTAAAATTTGTGCTTAGTTAGAACAAATCTCAAGAGCCAGTGAACTCTTCACTATTACCATCACCAATACAATGCACAGTTAGCTGCAAGAACAGCTGGCGGTAAAATGCACCAAATCCAGCCTACACACCTACTCTCTGCTCAGTTGCTTGTTCTATGGAGAAAGCCTTCCAATATTTCAATGCTGATCAGAAGATCTTCAAAGGATTCCTTAAGATTGATGCTTAAAATTTAATGTTGGGGCTGTGAGCGTGGCCTAGTGGTAAAGTGCTTACCTGGCATTCATGAAGCCCTGGGTTTGATTCCTCAGTACCATATACACAGAAAAAGCCAAAAGTGGTGCTGTGGCTCAAGGGGTAGAAGCCCTAATTGTGGGAAAGGCCAAGGACAGTGCCCTGAGTTCAAGCTCCAGGCCTGGAAAGAAAATTTATGTTTCTTTCTTTCATTACTTGAATGTGTCCTGTCCACTGAACAGTTAAAAAAGGTGACCATATTCATATTCAATATTTATAATTATTAAAAATTAGTGATACTGGGGATTGAACGCAGTAGTAAGAGCTTTCTAGGCAAACATTCTTCCATTTGAACCATGCTCCTAAAACCCTTTTAGCTTTTTATTATTTGTTAGACAGGCTTTTGTACTTTTGCCCTCTGGTTTGCACTGTGCTCATCCTAATGCTACTTTCTGAATAGCTGGGATTACAGGAGCATGTGATCATACCTGCTCTCACATTTGCATTTATTTAGAATGGTATCTTGAATGAATGAATGAATGGATAAATGAATGAATACATGGAATATTCAGCAAGGCTGTGATGGAAGTGTCCGTTTTCATGCAGCAGGGAAGCTGCAGCACCCTGGCCCTGTCTGTTATATGATCTGGACAAACAGGTATATGGCCAGTGTCTTAGATCAGTCTTCCTCTGGACATCAGGTCCACAGAACGATGAAAAGAGTTCTACTGTATTCTAGATCTCAAATCTTACTGACCTGCCAACACAAAATCCCAGATAAACATTCAGCCTGAAACAAATCTGAAGGTTATGACTGGGCTTTGGGGCTTTGTTGATTTACTTCTCCCATATTGCTTGAAGAACAAGAGCCCCTCTGCAGCAGTGCCCTGGCCCCTCCCTGAAAAGAGGCCAATTTACCACTTTTTTTTTTTTTTTTTGCCAGTCCTGGGCTTGAGCTCTGGGCCTGAGCACTGTCCTTGGACTTTCTCAAGGCTAGAGCTCTACCACTTGAGCCTCAGCACCATTTCTGGCTTTTTTCTATGTATGTGGTACTGAGGAATAGAACCCGGGTCTTCATGCATGCTAGGCAAGCACTTTAACCACTAGGCCAAACTCCCGGCCTCCTAATTTACCACTTTTAAAAGCTGCTTATAGCCTCATAGGTTCCAGAACCTGGTAACTCATTTGGGTTGGGCCTGTGTCAGAACAGGTCCTGGTTTGAGATAGGTGACAATCTGCTCACTCCTGTGACTAGGAGGTGACAAGAGAGCAAGGGGAGAGGTCTGGCTCCCAATATCTCTTTCAAGGACACAGCTCTCTATAACTTCCAACTTAACCTCTGCCTCTTAAAGGCAATGGTTCAAGCACTTCACAACAGCACTGAGGACCAAGTCTTCCACATGTGGGTCTTTGGAGAATATGTATCAGAGCAGTAGAGTATATCTTCTACATTTATTTCAATATTTAAAAGCGTGTTGCTTTTTAATGCTGCTAGACTTTCCCTTTCTGGAATCCATAATGGTCAAGAAAAAGAAATTCCAAGAGGTTAAACAGGTGGTTAGGAAGCCAGCTTTGGTGGCCCACGTCTGTAACTCTAGCTATTTTGGAAGTAGAAGAGGACTGCAGTTCAAAACCAATCTAAGCAAAAAGTGACTTGATGCTCCATCTCAACCAATAAGCTGGGCATGTGATATATGCTTTTAATTCTAACCATATGGGGAGCAAAGATAGGAGGAGTGTAGTCTGAAAATGACAAAATCTGAAGACCCTGTTTAAAAAATAAGTAAAGCTAAAAAGGTCTGGGTATAGGCACTAGTGACTCATGCCTGTATTCCTAGCTATGCAGAAGGCTTAGATCTGAGAGTCTCAGTTGGAAGCCAGGCCACGAAGGTAAGTTTCTGAGACTCTTAGCTCTAATTAATCACCAAAAAGAGAAGTGGAGCTGTAGCTTGAGCCAAAAGGTTCAGGAACAGCACCTAGGCCCTGAATTCAAGCTCTAGGATCTACTAGGAAACAAACAAAAGGACTTGGGATATAGCTCTAGTAGTAGAGTACCTAGAAAGTACAAAATCCTGAGTTCAAATCCTAATAAAATAATAATAATAATAATAATATAGTAATAAAGCATAAAGAAGAAAAGGTGGTTAGAACGTGAGACACAGGAACAGATATTTTACGGGCATATTTGCTGGTTTGCTGACTAGAGGAACTGGGAAAGATCTGTAGTTGCAATTTCAGGCCAGTCATGTGTGTAAATAAAAGAACTAATGTTGATTGAGAGCTCATATGGATCAGGCGCTTGGGTAAGCCCTTTCCAATCATTGTGTGATTTAGTTCTACCTAGACTGAAGCCCTGTGATTATCTTCACTTTACCAAGGGGAAAAGCAGACAAGGAGCAATTATACAACTTGCCAGAGGCCACATAGCTCCACTCACAGGGGCTAAGACGGGTGGGGGGTGTAGGGGGGGGAGGGATACGGGTACCAAGACATGTGAAAGGGTATCAATGTATGTGAATTAATGCACCTTCTATCTGGCAAATATCATGTAACCCTTTTACTAATTACAATAAAAAAAATTAAAAAAAAAACAAAAAATAAATAAATAAATAAAAAATAAAAAAAATAAAGTATACCCATATATATTCACACACACACAAAAAAGTTAGTCATTTGATTTAGTATCATGCCATTTCTGTCTCAAATAATAACAATCCAAAAACTAAACTAGCTTGGCAGGTGGCTCATGCTTGTAATCCTAGCTACTCAGGAGGCTAAGATCTGAGGATCGAGGTTCAAAGCCAGCCCAGGCACTAAAGACCACGAGACTTTTATCTCCAATTAACCACTAGAAAACTAAAGTGGTACTGTGGCTCTAGGGGTAAGGTGATAGCCTTGAGCTGAAGAGCTCAAGGACAGTACCCAGGCCAAGAGTTCAAGTTCCAGGACTGAAGGGAGGGGAAAAAAAAGCTAAACTATACCATTGTTTATAGAAAATATGACAATTTTGAAGATACAAATCAAATCCGCAATATGGTATCACCTCACTCCAATAGGAATAGTTTTGAATCCAAAAGATTAAAAATAGTCACAAATATTAGCAAAAATGGGGAGGAAATGGCAACTCTTATACAGTGAATGTACATTAATACAGTCATTATGTGAGATAATATGGAGGATCCTTAGAAAGTAAGAAACACAATTACAGTTTGAGCCAATAAAAAATGTTTTATTCTGCAAAACTTATCACTGTATAAAAGACAAATCTAGGGCCGGGAGTTTGGCCTAGTGGTTAAAGTGCTTGCCTTGCATGCACGAAGACCCGGGTTCGATTCCTCGGTACCACATATATGGAAAAAGCCGGAAGTGATGCTGAGGCTCAAGTGGTAGAGTTCTAGCCTTGAGAAAGTCCAAGGACAATGCTCAGGCCCTGAGCTCAAGCCCAGGACTGGCCAAAAAAAAAAAAAAGACAAATCTATATTCCATGTTTATTGCTGCTACAATGACCAGGATATGGAGTTGACCTGGCATCCATGGGCAGAGAAACAGATAAATAACATGGCTGTTCAGTCATGAAATTTTCATTATTATTCAGCCATAAAACCTATCATTTGCATCAGCAGGAATGAACATTATGGTAACTGAAATAAGTGAGGCTCACAAATACAAATACTGTATCTTCTAACCTCCTCTAAGTGTTCTACTGAGGGTCTGGGAAGGGTGCGGAGAAAAGGGAAATGAAGAGGAGATGATGCATAGGAACAGGGAGGAAGGTGAACGGAAGTAACTTATAATGTTCTATTCTACAGGAGAGTAACTAGTCAGCCAATAACTAACTGTATAGTTAAGACAGCAGAACTTTGAATGCTTCCAATGCAAAGAAATGACAGGCATGGTGGCACATACCTGTCATCTCATCACTGGAGAAGTAAAGGCAGGAAAATCACAACTTTGAAGCAAGCCTGGGGTATTATAGGAAATGCAAGGTCTATCTGAGCTATGTAGTGTGACCCCTGCTCAAAAAATCAAGAGCTGGAATGTAGTTCTGTGGAAGGGGGCTTTCTTTGTATGTACAAGACCGGGGTTTGATTTCCAGCATGAAAGAACGAAAAAGGTGGGAGGAAGGAAGGGAGGGAGGGAGGGAGGGGAGAGGAGGGGAGAGGAGGGGACAGGAAAAGGAAGAGAGAGAGGGAGGGAAGAGAGAGAAAGATTTGAGGGAATGGATATTTCAGTCTGTTCTGATTCTTACATATTATAAACATGTATTTAGTAAATATATAATTACTACATATCAATTAAACTTTTATTTAAAAGGATTAACATCATGTATGTAAAGACACATTTATGAGAAACAAGTTAAATACATTACAATACAATAAAGAGAGGGAGAAGAAGAGGAACATGTAAGCTGTCCTTCATAATTGGTTTTGACTGAGCATTCCCACCTGTGGATCCTATCTCATACATATAGATACACATTTGCTATTTGTTATTAAATGTTACTAAATACATCTGGATTTTGAAAGATCAAAAACTGAAGGTGACCCAATTCTTATTTAGAGGGAACTGATTAAATGACTGATACAAAGAAACGAAATAGTCTGAAAAAGAGGCAAACAGGGTGTGGTCTATTATTGCACAGTACAGACCAAGGAAGCTCCAATTGAAAAGAAAGGGAACAAGGCACTGTGATGATCCTATACATATTTGCACATGGGTGTGAGATATTCACACACACTTTAGAACAGAAATCAGAAACTACAAAGTTTCCATTTACAAATGGAAGGCAGGCAGAGGGAAGACAGAAAAAGAATCTCACTATTTGAGATATGAGCTGTAAACATATTTTCTCCTAGGAGAAATTCATCAAATACCAACTAGTGGCCACAGTGGCATTCCATTCTTCCCATATGGAAACAATCCTTCCTGCAAGGTCACATTGTATGATTGCTCATAATTGCTCTTCCTATGTTTCCTATGCCCACATGTCTGCATAGACACCGGCCAACACCCACACTGAAATGCATAAGGTAAAAGAGAAAACTGGAGCGATTTGTACTATTTGTGGGGGTGAGGATTTAGCTCAGTGGAAGAGCACTTGCCTGGCAAGTGCAAGTCCCTGAGTTTGTCCTCGGCAGTGAAAGACAAAACAAACATCTATCTGGAAGAGTTTCCTCAAACTCTATTCTGTATAGTTCATTACGATTTATTGTATTAAGGTTAAACTTCTATAGATGGTTAGACTTCCCTAGCTTGTAACACATTTGCCTGGATGGCTTGGACCCCTCAGCACCGTCCACAGAAAAGACATGTCTTCTGTGACCCCCAAACTGCCAAGACTCTCACCTTCATAGGTGCCGACTTCTAAAAGAGTTCCGCTCTGCTCAAGATCCAAGAACTCCTTCACAGTTAGAAAGTTGTAATCCACTCCAGGCACCTCTCCTTCTCTGGGAGATCGGGTTGTGCCTGTAGAAGGAAAGACAAGTACAGAGAAGCCATCAGACATCAGAACAAGAAGTTCCACATATAATTAAAAGAACTTGTCCGGTCAGTTGGCATGCTGAGAACCCAGCCCACTTACCTGTGCAGTGACAGAGAAAGGAGACTTCTTCTAAGAGTACAGCATCCTCCTTCCGTACTCAAGAAGGAGGACAGAACCAAGCAACTAGCAACTCAGAGATAGATTTGCCAGTTGCTTAAAATGTACTGAATGGGAAAAGTGGCCTGGGTATTACCCAGACAACATTTACTACCAGTAGCTCTGAAGACTCCAGTAAACAGTAACGTTATCTATCCTAAGCTCAGAATTTAAGGAGTTTATATTTTTCTCACAGCCCCTGAAATCCTTGTGCTCCTTGATACATCAGGCAAGTTCCAGTGTAATAGGCCCTTTGAAGAAAACAACACCCACTGCAAAAACACATCACTGGAGAAATGTGATTGCCCAAGATCTGTGGTTGGACATCTCCCAGGGATTAAAATGTGGCTTCTGTCTATGTAATTAATATGTTTGGTTAAAAGAGGCCACCCATGTGTTCTGCCTACAGAGGAAGGACACTACATTGTAAAGAAAAAACTCTTTCCCTGAATTAACCTGGTTATGTGTTCAATGGCTAATCAATGTCACAATTTCTTCTATGAAATGAAGCCTAAGCCTACCCTGCTCAGTTGCTGGGCTGTGGATCTGTTTTAGCTTAGTCTCAACTCTTTGAGGCAATGGGCAGAATGTGGCTTACCCAGAACCAAGAAGAGAAGATAAACTAAAGCAATCATGTTGTGTGTAGAGGAAACCTAGACTGAATGATGTCATGGGAGCTCTGCTTCTTCAAATGAGGAGATAAGATGAACGTGACTCAGTCTGTGTAAAGCATCATTGTCGATGGTATTGATGTAAAGTTCTTCTGTATAATAAGTAGGGGTTTCCCCCATTCCTCAGGTTCTCTTCCCTTAATTTTAAAGCAATTAAATAACCAACTGTGCATGCCCTGTACCTCTAATTCTTGCAGATCATGTGACCCCCTGATCTGCACACCCACTTTAGACAGCCATGATTCCCTTACCTTGTGCACCCAATTTACAAATATCTTCTGGCTTACAGAATATGGGAACAGGAAACAGGTCCTGAAAGCTTACACAGAAGCAACCAAAAAGACATGAATATGAGAAGTGGGGATAAGGTTTCGGAGCCAAGTAAAAAAGGTGTTCATCTGGCTATTTGTAAAACAGTCTACCTTATCCTGGGTGATTTTAATACTTTGCAAGAATAGTTTCCTCTGAAATGTGCTGAGATACAATTTGTCCTAAATAAGTTTTAAAAAGCAACTCTCAGGCTCAGCTTCCACACTTAAATTCTATTAACTTCATTCATTTTTGTAAAGATAAAATAAAAACAAACACAAGCTTTGTGAGTTTTACAAATATTCTAAGTTCAGACAATGGTTTTTTTTGTTTTTCATTTTTTCTCCCTCTTTCTGTAACCATCTTATGGATTCATAGTTGTGAATTTCAATTTGTCAAATTTAAAGATAATAGTCACCCTCAGAGTCTTAATTTCTTGGAAGGATCTGAAATAACCACGGCCTTCAAAAATGCTACATACTAGAGGGAAAAATGACACTCACAGAGACATCTTTTTCCCCACATTACAAAATATTCTCCAAATGGTCTCTGAGCAGCAGGGGAAAGAGGTGGTAGGCAGGCAATTCTCCACCCACAGGACCTTCAGCGTTTATTTTACCCAGACAAAACCTTCCCATGCTGCTGGCCTAAAGGAGGTCTACTCCCAGTTATCCTCACAGCAATTCATGCTGGGTCTGCTCCTACGTACCAGGCTCCATTCAGTGATGAAGGGAGAAAGGACACAGGGAGGGGCCCCGCCTCCTCCTTTCTTGTAGCAGAATGACAGGCTGCCGGCTGGACACACGCCTGACAGATGGCATTTCAAAGGGTTTTCAGGAGCCATCTGGGGTCGGTACAATTATTATAAACCACGTTTCTCGCAAAGCCAAAGGGTTACATCCTGACCAAAGAGAAGTAAAACAAATTCAAGCATGTTTCTCAAAGACAGAGGATTTTAAAAAAAGAAAGAAAGAAAAAAGAAAGTATCAGGCTGAACAAACTGGGGTTTTCTGCAGCTAACAATAAGGCCTTCTGTTTGTCTAGCTGGAAGTCAGAAAAACAATATCTTGCAGTTAATAGTTTTAAGCTAATGAACACACAGTTTTCTTTTATCAAAAAAAAAAAAAGAACTGTAATGCAATTCAACACTGAGAAAGAATGGCTTCCATCTTGTGGATGATATGTCTGATACAAGGTGTTAAGCACCTAATCAATACCACTATATTTGATCTTTGCAAGAGAACACAGAAGTAAGGTTGCTATTATATTCACTGTATTGATGAGAAGGCTGAGACTTGAAGAGGGAATGTAATCCTCCCAAGGTCACTTAATAAATGGCAAAGCCATAATTTCAGTTCTGACAGTTTCTGGCAGTCCATTGTCATTCCGCATTCAAACCAGTCCCTTACCCAATACAACTTTTTGGCCTTGATTGAAGATACTCCATAACACGACTAACATTGGAGCTAGAAAATGGCTAGGAAGACTGAGGAACTGAATTTAAATTTTTATTCACTTGAAATTTTAATAGACTCATGCAACTAATGATTTCAACCAGGCAAGTGGACACAGCTCTAGATTATGAGGTTGAGGTGCCTGGTTTTCAGTGTGTTCTCTCCTGTGTACCAAATCACTTTTGGCTCTCAGATTAGTAAGAAACAAATTTCACATGACATAGCAAGACATCCAGACATCCTGAGCTGATTGATATACAAAAATCTTCCTTTTAGCAGTTCATTAATGCTTTGAAAATGATCTAGTCAAATTCTAAGTTTTATCCAAAACTCTTTTTCTATTTGGTTTTTACTGGCTATGGCACATGGTTGGGCGGGGGGGGGGGGGGGGGAGAGATAGGTATTTGTGGTACTGTGGTTAGAGCAATAATTGTTGCAGAATAAAACAAGACAAAAGGCAAATCTACCATGAGAAAGGACTATGCACTAATACAGAAACAAGTGAATGTATAGTGGTAATCCACACCCAAGGAGAAGGTATTTGCTCTCTCTACAAGCACACTGTAAAGAATGGTTCAATCTTCCCACCACTGCTAGAAGAAACGCCTGGAATGTGCTGCAAAGTAATACAAACATGTTATCCAACAGTATGTACACTGTTAAGAAGTTATGTGTATACTGCACGTGTCATAAGTTCATAATCACCTAGACAAGAGGGAAATAATAGCTGACAGGGGCAAGAGGGTACCTTTGGAGGGTGGCTTCCCAAACGGAAAATGAACTGAACAATTTCTTCCTTTAATAGCTCTTCTATTCTGAGTTGTAGCAATAGATACGTACTTCTTTTGATAGTTTGGAAACTGAATTCAAGTCAAACATCTTCAGTCTTAACAAATAAGAATACAGTACACATGAAACTGATGAAAAGATGGTATTATTTTATCACTCGATTGGCACAAAATAAACAACAACAAAAACAGCCTGCAAGATTTGTGTCCAAGTAATGAATTTGAGGTTTTTTTTTTTTTTGGCCAGTTGTGGGCTTGAGCTCAGGACCTGAGCACTGTCCTTGGACTTTCTCAAGGTTAGAGCTCTACTATTTGAGCCTCAGCACCATTTCTGGCTTTTTTTTTTTTCTGTGTATCTGGTACCAAGGAATCGAACCCGGGTCTTCGTGTATGCTAGGCAAGCACTCTACCACTAGGCCAAAGTCCCGGCCCCTTGAGCTCTTTTTTGCTTAATGTTTCAGAAAGTATTAGCAATATCACCCATGCTACCCCCACCCCACCACACACAAAGTTCATCTAGTCAAACCTGAGTGGCTATTTGCTTCTTATGCACATTTCAAGGTTCATAAACTTTTAGTATAACTGGCTTCAGTGACCCAAGTGGAGCAAATCATAAAGTGACCTTCCTTATCATCAAACTTCACCACCCAAGGCTAAAGACAGGAAACTGCTCATTGGCAACCTCTTTTTAGTCTAGAAATATCTAGGTGAACAAGGCAGGGGGTGGGAGAGCGGGGATTCTGGTGGTGGAACACTGACAAGCCCCTTCCTAATGCTTCACACTCCCCACACCAATGGATTCCCAGACAAGTTACCTCTGTTGAGAACTTTCTCAGCAACTATCCGAATGGACTCAAAGCCACCTTGCTAATAGGGCCATCGTCATCCTACTATGATTAAACTGTCAATATTCAGTGATGCCATCATCACCTGCTACTAAATTAATCTGAGTCCTGTTTATTAAAACCTAACAAGGGTTAAAAACATGCAGCTACTTCAGGTGTTAAAATGAACCATTGAATACGTGAAAAAAATAGACCATTAGAAATATAGACCATGTGAAAAAATAGAACCATGCCTCCAGCCAGCTTCTTGCTGGTTACCTTGGAGACAGTCTAGTGAGTTTTTCTGCCAGCCTGGACCTTGAACTTTGATCCTCCAGATCTCAACTAGGATTGGTATTTAGCATTATATTTAGCACCCAGCTAAATTTTTTCTGTTTACAATATCAGATGCCAATATGACTAAAACTCTCAAGAACAAGAATGACATCTATCCCCTTGGGAGAAGAGTTTGTTAGAAAATCAAAATATATTATGGTGGCAATATTCACAATTGTCAAGCTATGGATTCAGTTTAGGTGCCATCAAAGAATGAATGAATGAAGAACATATGGCATATATACACAATGGAGTTTTATTCACTATAAAGGAGAATGAAATTATATCATCTGCAGTAAAGTGAATGAAACCAAAGATTATGATGTTAAGTGAAACAATCCAGACTCAGAAAGAAATTACTATATATTTCCCTCTCATATGTAGAATATAGATCTTAAGAAAAAGCAGAAATGAGTACATTCGTATAAAAGTGGAACTATTGATTTCTCCCCTTCCAGCAGGGTGGGGGGAAGGTGGAGGGAAATGGGGACCATGTCATGAGAAAGGGTATCAATGTTTCTGAAGTTATGCACCTTCTATCTGGTGATTATAATGTAACCCTTCTATTAATCATAATAAAAATTATTTAATTAAAAAAAGAGTGGAACTATTGGAAAATAGGAAGGAAGAGGGAGAGAAAAAGGCAGATAGGTACTGAATATGATCTAAGTAAACTGTATGCACATGACATGTCATTTGATACCTAAAAAATTCTATAGTAAACATGAATGTAAAGAAAAGAAATTGATCGATGTAAATTATACGTATGGATTGAAAAATCACAGTAAGATTCCTTACGCTGTACAATTAAGACATGCTAACAAAATCATTAAGCATAAATTTATTATTCCAATGCTTATTAACCCCAGAGAATTAAAACACAAAAACCTGCCACTAGCATCTACCGTAGCTTTATGCATAACCACTCCAAGTTATTCAACTGGGAATAGGTTAAACTATGGAACAATCCTTGGAGGAACTGCTACTCTGCAAGGCTACTGATAGATGAATTGCAAATACATAAGGATGAGTAAAAGAGAAGCCAGAAACAAGAGGCTACAATTCTCCATAAACGTTGATCTGAGAAAGACAAAACTACTACAGGGATAAACATCCAAAGAGTGGTCAGCAGGGGTGGGAGACAGGAGTGAAATGAGCAGGGGCAGCCCCGGGCAATCAGGGGTAAGAATGGGGATGTTCCAGCCAGGCGCAATGGCTCACGCCTATCATCCTAGCTACTCAGGAGGCTAAAATGTGAGGATCATGGTTCAAAGCCAGCCCAGGCACAAAGGTCTGTGAGATTCTGACCTGCAATTAACCACCAGAAAACTGGAAGTGGCACTGTGGCTCAAGGAGTAGGGTGGCAGCCTTGAGCTGAAAAACCTAGGCCCAGAGTTCAGGCTCCACGACTTTAAAAATAACAATTATAAAAATAAAACAAACAAAAAGGATGGGGATGCTCTGTATTTTGACTGTGGGACAGTCACTGCTCACATATACATAATACTACCTAATGAAGAGTGAACTTTACAGCTTCTATTTTGTAATTTGCAGAGGTCCAGAGAGCGGATTGGGAGATTATTTTAAAAAAAAAAAAAAAGATGAACAGGAGATTAGGGCTGCACAAGAGAACTCCAGAGACAGATCAACAGAAACTGTATAGACAGGTGATATTACTTACAGAGATCAAAGGGGACTTACTACGAGTTTATGGAAACTCAAAAGACCCATATAGGCCATTTAAATGTTGGAGACCCTGAAGTCCCTGAAGCATCCAAAACAGAATTCAGAAGCAGGGAAGTAGGTAGGGTCACAGCCTAAGGTAAAAGTACTTAGAGCCCTGAGAGACAGGGCACAGGTGTAAGCCAGACCACCTCAGGTTCTGAAGTCCAAGGGCAAGAGAAGAAGCAGGTCCCAGCTCTAACGGATAGACAGACTCATTTATTTTAAAAGAAACATTTTGCATTATCTCCAATGAAGAATCTGTTTCATCCAGTCATAAATAATATGTACCAAAAATAAACACAATAAAAATAAAGCTATTTCATTGATCTGGAATCTATCTAAATTTTCTTATCACAAAATCCAGTAGTGTCTGCTAAGGATCTTCTACCTGGTTTGCAGAAGCTGCATTTTTTCTCATTATTATTATATCTTTCAAGTCAGTGAAAGCAAGCTTTCCTGTCTCCTCCTTCTTTAACAACATTAATTTTATCTAGAGGGACTTACCCTCATGACAAAATCCAACTTGGTTCCTTCCCAAAGATCCTACATCCAAAATACCATCATAATGGTATATCACCAAGGTGGTGATAAGAGACTCAGATGAGAGAGACTTGAAATGTTGGTGCCACAGAGAGAGGTGGGGGGAGACAGACAGACACAGACACAGACACAGATGGAGAAACAGAGAGAGTTGCTATGTATGTATACATCAGAGCAAAGCTGGGTCCTCTTCAAATTCCCTCAAGAATCTAGAATTTAGTTGTGCCACAGTCTAACCTGAGCTGATGCACTATTTCACAGAAACCTGAAGGGATTCGCCTCATTAGCATCTCTACAGAGTATTAGTAAACAGACAGGAATGAAGCAGGTTGACTGAATAGTAAAAAGGGCGGGAACCACAACTTGGAAGATAGGGTGTCTGCACATTGGAAAATATAACTCACCTCCTTTGGTAGCATTGTTTTGACCAGGGACTCCCTTCTTCCCAACCATGATAACAAAAGGACAGGAACATAGGAACATAGCCCTCAGTGCTCTATTTTTTACCCCAGCTTTTAAACCAGAATATTCACTCTTCATGTCAATATTGGTCTTTGAAGTTGGCTTCATGCCTGTTGGGCAGGTGAGCCATGCCTAGAGCCTTTTATGGAACTGATTTGTTTTTTTTAGACTATATTTCATCCCCCCTCCATGCCTATTCCTGAACTGTGATGAGACTATTTTATGCTTCCTGCCTTAGCTGAGATGATAGGCATGGACCAGCATACCCAGCTTGTTCTATTGAGATGGGATATTGCACATTTTTGCTAGGGCTATCTTGGAATCACAACAGTGCAGTTCTCAGTCTTGTATGGAGTTTGGATGACAGGTATTTGTTACCACAATTTGCTACTGGTTGACAAGGAGGGTCCTACAAACTTTTTACCCAGGCTGGTCTCAAATTATGATCCTCCTTATCTCAGTCTCCCAAGAAGCTAGAATTGCAGACAAGAACACTGTGCCCAGCTGCTTAACATCAGGTGCATAAAGACAATTACTGAACTCAAGCCAGAACTCATCAGATTCCATCCCACATGGAGGACACTATGTAATTAGCACATCCCATCTAAAACACTTGAGATAAACAAGGACTTGCATTAGTTTTATTCCACTGATGGCCAGAAAGGGGCCCAGAATCAAAGATGGGAAACACTCCATTTGCTTTTCATGAGACTGGTGACAGCTCTTTGCTTTACAACAACAGTGATTTTGGAAGAAGGGAAAGAAGTTTTGAATGCCAAGTGAGGTAGCACAGGAGAAACTACACACATTTTCCATCTATTGTTTTCTTGGAAGGCAGTGGCCCTCAGCTTTTGGAAGGGTGGACATGTCATCTTACAAGGAAGCAGAGAGCTGAGGAAATTTAATGGTGATAGAAGAAGAGGGTACAAGAGGCAAGCAAATGACTCTCAACCATTAGCAAAGGTTAGAGCTCAGAAGGAAGTAGCTAGTGTAAGACAAACCAATAGACAACCACCTCTGACACTCTGTTGACCGTGGCTGTCTGCAGGCAAGTCCTTCTTTTACATTCACATCTTCAAGATCTGCTACTATGATGACAAAAGCAGCATGACTGTGAGATGCAAAACAATTGCTAATGCAAAGATTCAAGCTGTCCACTTAAAGCACTTAAAAATAATTTTCATTTGTTGGGTTTATACCTGTAATCCTAGCTATTAAGGAGGTTGTGATCTAAAGACTGTGGGTCAAAGACATTTAGGCACAAAAGTCTGATAGTCTCTGATCTTTAATTAAACTGCAGAAAAGCAAAAGTAGCTCAAGTAGAAGAGTCTCCAAGTAGAAAAATGCCAGCCTTGAGAGAAAAAGCTAAGGGACAGCATACATAGGCCCTGAGTTCAAGTGCCGGCATTGGCATGTACACACAAACACAAATCTGTTTATTTTAAAAAATTGTACTTAAGGAACTGGGAATTTGGCCTAGTGCTAGAGTGCTTGCTTAGCATGCACAAAGACCCAGGTTCGGTTCCTCAGTGCCACACACATAGAAAAAAGCCAGAAGTGGTGCTGAGGTTCAAGGGGTAGAGTTCTAGCCTTGAGAAAGTCCAAGGACAGTGATCAGGCCCTGATCTCAAGCCCAGGACTGGCAAAAAAAAAAAAAATTGTACTTAAGCCAACATTTATCCTGGCAACAACTCTGTAAGTAAGTAATATTACTCTCACATCACAGGTTGGCAAAACCATGTGACTTATTAAAAATTATTCCTCTAGTTAGTAGCAGAAGCAAGATTCAAATATAGAATTTTATTGTCCCAGGGCAGTGAAACATCTACATAAACAAAAGATAACTGGGAAAGGGTGAGAAGATAAAATAGGATTGAGGAAAAGGGTCTATTGAGTCCTATAACTCTTCATTTGGGACAAATAAACCAATATCAAGTCAAAGATATCAAGTCAAAGCCCTCATCAAGTCAAAGAAAGAGGGCTATGGTGGTTGAAGGTAGGGTCACAGAAGGCTGGTGGGGCCTCTCAAAATTGCATGAATCCACAACAGAAGATCTGGGGAACTCCATCTCACAGTCTCCTAGCCGGTATAATCAAGTAAAGCAGTCCAGAATCCGTGCAGAAGGAACCTTTGGTGATAAGAAGCACGAGAGTATTAATCACTTTCCCTTTCTGACAGAGCGAAAACTTGCCACACATAAAATGGACAGAAACCTTACATTCATTAAACACTGGAAAGCATAAAGCAAATTTCTCAAGCTGTCACGGATTCATCTCAAGTAGTAGTAAAAGCATTCACGAAATAAAGATAAGAATCCTCAATATATCAAGTATCAACTCTAGAGGAGTATCTGGACACTTATTTGTTCTGAGAGGAATTCAGTAAGGCTCCATCTAAAGGCTTTCAGAGATAAAAGAAGTTCAGACTGGACAGACCTGCTCCATGAGGACAGGGCATCCTTTTGTTTTTTCAGAATTGATTGCAGCAATTGTTTGTATAATATGAAAACAAACTGATTTTTCCAACCATTTCCGCTCGATGATGTTCAAAGGCTTATAAAATGATTATTTCAGTAAAACCTGTGATTAATTAAGAATATTATGTTTCCACAAATTAGGTAAATTTGCATGTTCAGTACTGAATGCTGAATGCTTCTCAGATTAGGCAGCTTGCTTTTTTAGTTACAAAAAAAAAAAATCAAGTGTGACTTCTAATTGGCCTATAGTTTCTTTTTGCAAGGCGTTGGAGAGAAGTACATATATTCTATAATTAAATACTTACAATGGTTGCATATTTAGTCCTGTGAATATAATAACAACCAATGAATTGTTCACTTTAAGAAGGCAAGTTGTATGGAATGCAATTTTTATGCCAATAGTTGTTAAAGAATATTGCATGAGGCTGGACATGTTGGCACATGTCTATAATCTCAGCACTTGGAAGATGAAGGCAGGAAGATGGAAAGTTGGCAATCTGCCTGGTCTAATAGTTTCAACTATTAAGATGCTTATATAGGTAGAATCTAGTCTCTGCTCACATGCCTATCACAACTTGGTAAATGAGTTGTTTTATTTCCATGCATAATAATATATGATGTAGTCCATGCTTCAAAATTTTTAACAGCATTTCCTTTATTCCTTCCACTATGGGAATGCAGAGTAAGTGTGAAATCACTGACCACATTATAGGAGTTTCCTAAAAAGGACAGAAACCTAGACTCTTCCTGAATGTCAGCACAGGAAATGACTACAAAATCTCCAATCAGATTTTGTAGATTCCAGCTGGAATCTACAAATTGCAACCTGGGCCAAGTTCAACAAAATGGGCCTTGGCTTTTCTCATGTCTAAAATGGGAATAATAATCATAAACAGATCACAAGATCAAGTGAGTAGTCTATGAAATAATACATGTAAATGCTTAGTCTAGATATATAATATGTACTCAACAAATAGCAACCACTATCAACATTATTACCACCCCACTCACTATACCAGTTCACAGAAGTAGCTGTGGAAGGACATGAATTCAGTTACTGAGCTGGGGCTAGCTCAGTGCTGAGTAGTTTGCCTGGCATGCACAAAATCATAATTCAATCTTTAGCACTACAGGATGAGGAGGAAGGGAAGAGAGAAGAAGGAGAAGAAGAGAAGAAGCAAGAGAGGGGGCAAGAGGGGAGACAGGAAGAGGAAGAAGGAGGAAGAAGAAGATAAAGAGGACAAAGGAGGAGGCAGGTCCAGTGCTATCCTAGCCATTCAGGAGGCTAAGATCTGAGGGTAGCTGTGCAAAACCTACCAGGCAGGAAAGTCCATGAGATGCTTATTTCCAATTAGCCAGCAAAAAGCTGAAAGTAGAGCTGTGGTTCAAGTGGCAAGTAGCCTTGAGCAACACACACACACACACACACACACACACACACACACACACACACACACACACGATCTTTCAAGGATAGCACCCAGGCCCTGAGTTCAAGTCCCAGAATAAGCATGAAAGAAAGAAGGCAGGAAGACAGGAAAGGAAAGAAAGGGAAAGGGAAAGGAGAAAGGAGAAAGGAGAAAGGAGAAAGGAGAAAGGAGAAAGAAAAGAAAAGAAAAGGAAAGAAAGAAAGAAAGAAAGAAAGAAAGAAAGAAAGAAAGAAAGAAAGAAAGAAAGAGAAAGAAAGAGAGAAAGGAAGAAAGGGGAGAAGGAAGGAAAAGAAAAACTGAGAGGAATGGGAGTAAATAGCAGTAGTAACAAGCTATTGACCAATTCCTATAGTGCTAACAAGAACCATAAATTTTCTACATGTGCTACCTATTTTTTCTCCAAAGAGGCCATAACCTTAACCAAAGTTTTATCTTTAATAATCATTTTTCAAAGCTTTCAGAAGCAAGTACACCCAACTATAACTCTTTGTATTATCTTTCCATAAAAAAATCACAAAGCCAACTTAATCTTAAGTAACATCATTTTGCTCAATCTTTCTTCATGAAGCACCAGTGCTAATTCACAAGAATAATGTCCATTTATTTCATGACAGTGCCTAACTGTAAAAATTCAATACCTGAGCTCCATGTCAATTGTATTATTTTGGCTCCTTTTAAGTGAATGAATATCTAGTGTTTGTCTAACAATGATTACAGAGAGATGTCAAGTAAGGTTCAGTACCAAGGCTGAGCAATTATAGGGGCAATGCAAGGTGAATCTAAAAAAAAGGAAGCGTATGTTTTTATGTCTACATCGTTTCTCATTTTACCTGAGTATAAGAGCTCCTGCAGCCCACCCAGGTACACAGCCAAATATTCATGAATACATAAATTCTATTTTGGCTCCCAGCAAATATACATAATGCTTTGTCAGTCATCAAAAGAAAATGCTGTACAGTGTGAGCTGGAAGATGCTGAATGAATAAAGAGGAGGTGGTACAAATTAGGCCTTTGTCAAGGAAAAGAATATCACTGTTGTAATGATGTGTGACTTTTATAGTAGAAAGAGCACCTTAGGGGAAAAAAATCTACCCTAAAATTTGATTGCAGACCAAATTAAAGACCCTTTCTCCATTTTGTCCGACCATGTGTACCCCCCCTGCCAACATACTTTTTTTTTATCAGCAGCATTTACCATAGGAAAAAAGGCTTTAGACTGGGCACCAATCCTGACACATTCAACAAGTGGGTCTTTGAGCAAAGATGGAGACACCCTAGCACCAGTTCGTCACTGAAGTGTGGGACAGCAAAAGTTGATTGCACTCTTGTGACTACTGGGGTTCATAACCCACTTACATCCCCTACCCCGCCACATGGGGGAACATTAGCTGATACCCAGAAAATTGTAACACAGCCTGGTGCTGACCATCCACTTCCTCATCTTGTGCTTGCAGGTTGTTTTGGTCACTATGTGTTACATTCCCAAACCAGGTGGACTTAAGAGCAACTCCAGAAGAATGGAGGTCCACCAAACCCCAGCCAGGCACCCTCATCTTAATGAGCTCATTTCTCAACAAGAAATCGTATTCTCTCATTACAGCATAAGGCTCTTGACAGAACTTGAGTTCAGGGGAGAGACTACACATTCCTGATGGATGCAACACACAAATTATTCTTCTTCATTCTGAAAGTTAAGCCACTTTAGGTAGCTTCTTGTTAGACAGACACTCTTCCATTTGTGCTATGCATCCAACAGTTTCTGTTGTAGTTATTTTTTTAGTAGAGTCTCAGGATTTTGCCTGGTCTGGTCTGGACCACAATCTTTCTATTCATATAGCTGGCATGATAGGCATGTACCAACACGACTGAATTATTTTTTTTTATTGAGAAGTATCTTGCCAAGTTTCTGCCTGGGTTGGTCTTGAATTACCAAACTTCCCAATCTTCACCTCCCAAGAGCCTGGGATTATAGGTGTGCACCCATCGTGGTCAGTATTTTAAAAGTCAAGCCGAAATCTTAGCGATTACAAGTTAACTTTGAATAATTGTTTAATAAAGGATAAATTGTCACACAGATTCTGAGAGAAATTGGCCCTTTCAACCAGGCCCGATTTCAGATGTCATGTCATTTTTAAGCCTGCAAGATTCTCATTAACCCTCCAATGCAAATTATGCCCTTGTCATCTCTGTAAACTGGATCTAATGTAATCCCAGATAACTTCCAATTGGTGATCAAACCAAGCTGTTTTTATTGAGGACAGCAAGCTTGCAATCGATTCATTCACGATAATTCCTTTGTTGTGACATGCAAACTATCTAGGCTTTAAAAAATGATTTTGTTATTGTTTTTCCATATATTAATTAAATGCCATATCATGTGGCGCTTTAGTGGTTCTCACTGTTGAGTTTCATCTAATTCATCATTCTTGTCAAGAGCACCTGCTGGTCAAGGGCAGAGAGGGAGGCAGGGGAAGCAACCTGATTCGTCAATCTGGAAGAAGGCACAACTGCCATTAGCTGCCTGTCAGCAGGGGCTGACCTGGCTTGGTGACAAATGACCTGGCAGCTCTTATAAGGAGGTCTCACCAAATACCTGTCTGGGAACCCATTTACCCAGTAGTTACTCTCTCATCTTCAGGGGAAACCCACATTTATGCCCAGAGGGGAACAGATAGTCAAAGTGTTTAATAAATCTTGACACTACTGCATGGCCTTCAAAGGGGCTTAGCTATAAAACAAAACAAGGAGAGGTGGAGTTAAATGAGCCAGCTGGGAAATCTTGAAAGCATCCCTCAATCTCAACATGTGATGCAAGTTATATGTGCAAGGAATCATAAGAAATTAAAGCTAGTAATTCTAATAGTAATCTCAATCATCTTCTGAAATTTCGTATAAGACATTGTTTTTGTTGTTGTTTTAGATAGGCAAAAACAGGAAATGAGGCCTGTAAGAGAAAAGAAGCTTTGAACTTACATGAATACTGACTAAGGTAACATCAGGGAAGGATGTGTAGATCAAATTAAACTATGGAAAATATAAATAATGACCACAGAGGACCTGATAGTTTTTGTTGAGGTCTCTTCTTCCACTTTCCAAGGAAAGACATGCATGGGGCAGACAAAGCAGAAGCTACGAATAAGCAGCTGGTGGCTAAGTGGGAGAAGACCTGACACCTACAGTCAGCATCCACTGGTCCCATCACTACTCACAGCCATGAGTGACTGTATTGGCCACTGTATTTTCACTCACCAAGCCAATATTCATTACAACATAGCGCAATCCTTCTTGGGGACAAAACACTGTCATAACAACAGCACACTCTGGCCACTCAGAAGGTCAGTTGTCACACACTGAAAAGGAAATCGAGGATGCATCCCAAAGCTTAGTGTAGAAAGTAGTACCTTCTCGATGAACAATGCAGAAATCTCTACAGAGATTAAGGAAATAGAAGAGCAGGTACTCTTCAGAAACAATGGTTTGCCCTAGGTTTCAAGCCCTGTATCCTTAAAAGGTGATAATGATGATGATGACAATGACAGTGACCACAACAATGATGGCACACACAACAGTAGGTATTTAATGACATTACCATTTGCTACCACCATTGCTTCCACCACATCATGCTTGTTAGTCAATGTTTCTGGCTTGGTACGAATACTTAACGCTCTTCTCTTCAAACCTCATCACCACCCTAAGTCTCATATTAACAGGCCCACGAGAATACTGAAGATTGAAAAGGGATCTATCATTTGTTGTATCTTTAAGAGGTCTGAAATGGAACTACATCCCAGAATTTGGTAATTCTGGAGTCCAGGGTCTAAAGTGTTATACCACGGAATATGTCAGCCATGGTAACTTTTAGTTCTTAGAATACTCATCACAAGAGCCTGCCCTAGCTTCTTTGCATGGACAATTATTTCTTAACCACCTTCTTGTTCCAAAGAAGTTTTTTGTAGAGTAGCCTTGTGGCTACTCCCATACCTCTTTCAAGTGTTTAGTGTCTGGCTGTTTTTTGGTAAAGAGTTCCTCAACACCTTATTCTATATTGCGGCTTCTTCTCAACTCCTCTGCGTTCAATAGCTAACTTTGCTTTATCTTTCTTCATTGTACACACAGTCATCTGTCTGGCTATATGGGTAGATCTTAGTTCCCCATCTACCCTTCCTTCCATCCACACTGCCCGTGAGGCTGACATTAAGAATCTACAGACTATTTCCCAGGATTCTTATGCAATAGCAAACAAGTGAGGATGATAGTGAGCAGAAGGCAATGAGAAGGGACTTGCTACTTCCTGTTTGATTCAATGTTCTGTGCCTATGTCCCCAGCAAGATCCCCGTATTATGCTACCAGCAGCTGGTCCAGTCTATACTGCCCCAGAACCAGCATCTTAAGAGGTACCAGGTCACCTCCTTAGATCTCTCAGTCACATGGGGCCCTACTCTGTGAGCCAAACAAACCCAACCTCTTTTATCACTTACTACTCCCCAAGCTAAGAGGAGAATTTGTACAGCTGAAGCATTCTACCTTCCCTTGTAAAACAGAAACTAGCTACCCTTGCCCTGAATTCTACCCAAAGTGTAGATTCATGTACAAACTGAACACATGGGCTATATTTTCAGTTTCAGAGTGCTCTCTGTCATAGCAAAAAGATAATCAAAATTTAATTCATGATGACTTAAACAGGTAGAAGCTAAAGATAGGCTGCGGAGTACTTACTAGGGAACTCTGTTACTACAAGTAAGAAACTGGAGTTGGGGTTTGTATTTGAAACCAACTCTGCCCCTCAACAAGTGACTTACGGCAAAAATTTTTGTGAACATGAGTTCCCCCACCTAGAAATTAACTGGAGTAGTAGCAGAATATAGTATCAAGTCAGGAGATAATGTATATAATCTGCTTTGCCCAATGCCTGACACAATGGACACTCAATAAAAGGAGGAGGAAAACCAGCTAGGAATAGGATTAAATCTGTACCTTTTCAAACTGAGACCAAATGTCTGAGTGATCTTTAAATATATGCTTCTGTAGCCTGGTTACCATTTTATTTAACAGCCCAGCTGCAAAGGTATTCAGTCCAGGGGGAATCAGTTAGGACAGCTGACCAACCACCCTCAACACACAGAGAGTATTCATGACGATGTCACACATCTGTCGGAAAGCAACCTTTTGTGACAGGTGAGCCACAGTGACCATGGAAGGAGTGAAGAGCACTGACTTTTAGCACACCACTGTTTCAAAATGTTGGCATCAAAGATTTTGGTCAAGTCAATAAAGGATAAACTATGATGACAACTAATGTGTGAGATTCCGCGAGTTGAGAAAAGCAAGAGCCTGGGTTTATCCATCCATCCACAACCTCCATGTTGGGTCGTACCAACCCCTACATATGCAAGACCCAAGACCTCCATAAGAGGATGAGTAATCACACAGGGTGGACACTCCACCACTTTACTAACTTGAGTGTGATAACATCACAATTCAAGATATCATATCCCATTTCTAGAGGTTATATTGAATCAAGAGTACATTTCAACAAGAAACATCTTTCCATAGCCTTTGGCTAGAAGCAATAAAATTCTGACCTAACAACTCTATAGCATGGAAGAGAAACCTACTGTCATATATCTCTGTAATAAATGACTAGTCTTTGAGATACAGAGTATGAAAGAGGTTCAGAAAAGAAGCTCAACAGTCCCCATTTAGTAGCAAGTACAACAGAGGCGGAGATTTGGTTTAACAAATATTTAAAGATGTATGACAACATGCCATTGGTTTGTGAAATATATAGTTGAGAAATTACTGACTTGAGGTCTGTGTACTTACTGAACAAACATACAGTACAATGATATTCATGAACAAAGAAAATTCACTACTTCAATGTAAATATGCATACCTGAGTTCCTAAGTGACTTAAGTTTCTTATTGGATGGTTGCGTAGTTATGATTAAGGGCTATCCTCCTTGCTACATGTTAATGAGTAATTTAATGCAAGAGAATTATGAAAAGTTGAGTTTTGAGTTGAAATGCATTAGAAAGTCATTAAAGGCTAATAGTCTAAAAACTCATTTTGATAAACCACCATTTCTCTGCTGATGCATAAACAAAAGCTTGTTTTTTTAATACTCAAAACAGACATTAACTATTGCTTATTTCAACAGGATTTTGATGTATTGGGGATGTATCTACTATTATTTCCATTATTCTTCTTTACATCTACATAAGTTTCAAGCACAATGGGCTCCCAAACCTGTCTTTATTAACAACAGAAGGGCAAGGTAGCAATGTAGAGAGGAAAACTGCCAGAGAAAGAACAAAAATAGAATTTTACTTTTCCATATTCACAGTGGACTTTACCAAATCCAATATTTCTATACTATCAAGGCACAAACTATTAATTCATTCCCATCAAACACTTGTTTCAACCTAAGCCAAATACTTTTTAGAAAGCACTAATTTAGCCCCAAGAAACAGAATACTTGAAAATTTCTCACGTGTGTTATGAGTCAAGCTTCCTAAAAGGTGACACATGATATGTTTACCTAATCCTTTCTTCATGAAACACTTCCTGAGACTTACATATATTCCTTGCCACACACTTTGGGAAACACCAACACAGGTTTATAAAGAAATGTAACTCAACTGTCAGGGCCCACACATCCCACTGCCCTGGTGAGCCAGGAAATGGTGAACAGCACTGAAGTGTGGGCAGCTACACAGCAGCTCGCCATAGGTAGATGTCTGAAACAGTAGGCCAGGCAGAACCCCTCCAGGTCACCTAACACTCTGTCAGTTCTACAGGGCTCTCCCTAGGGGTAGGAGCTCTACCACTAGATTTTGATCACAACCCAGGAAACTGTAAGTGGAAAACTGGCAAAGCTCCCAGCCCACCCCATTAATAACCTGCAAGTGCTACACCCCGGATGGAACAATCACAGCACAGGTCCTGCAGCCTCACCTCTCAGAAAACAATTCCTTTCCAATAGAGGCCCAAGGTGCTGCTTGGTAGAAACGCCCTCTTCTTTCCTCAGCTCTACCTGCTTCTGCCATCTGGTAACTGCATCCTTGGACTCAAACTCACACATCCCACCTTTACACTTCACTGCTGTCAACCTGCAAGATTCTTAGGCGTTCCCATTCTTCCACCCTAAACTTAAAGTCTACCCCTCATCTGTGGATATCTTCCTGGGAGAATTCACAATGGCCGCTTCATGGACAGACAAAGAGTAAGATAGAATATTTTCTTCCAATCTAATGCACCACTCTCAATATTATCCTTACAAACCCATCAACCCTCAGCTGCTTTTCTTTTTCCCCTTTAAAATAATTTATGAGCAAGCACATTATCCACTGACCTAGATAATCTACTGAGAAACAACTGCCTAACCTTTGGGATGCTTTTAAACATAGCCAAACTAAGATATACTCAGGATACCCCACAATTTCATTTGCACTGAAAAACCAACAGTGGCCCGAGAAATACAAAGAGTCTTCTAAGATGTGGAGTTTTCAAGTCTACTAATTTAAGCATCTCAGGAGGCAAAATAAAATGTCTTGACTTTCAATGAATTTGGAATAAGCTCTAAATTATTTTAGGATTCATATCACATGGCTTTCCAATTGCAGTCTCTGAGTTGTAAAAACTTTTTTTTTTTCCCCAGTCCTGGGCTTGAGCTCAGGGTCTGAGCACTGTCCTTGGACTTTCTCAAGGCTAGAGCTCTACCACTTGAGCCTCAGCACCACTTCTGGCTTTTTCTATATATGTGGTACCAAGGAATCGAACCAGGGTCTTCGTGCATGCTAGGCAAGCACTTTAACCACTAGGCCAAACTCCTCGCCCTGTAAAAACTTTTGAAGGGAAAAAAAGACAATCTCTTGTCACTAACACAGTAGTGGAAGGTGCCTAGTTTGTAACAGTCTCAAGCTCAATAGCAGCAATGTACTTACTCATTACCTGAACACTTTCTGAATGTTCTGTCACAACACCCAAATGAGGAAGGCCAAAACAGTCCCCTGACCTGATCTCTTATTTTCCTGGAGACTCAACATTGTATCAAATAACAACTGGAGAGAGATATTCCAGTTCTTAGAAAACAGCAGTATCTGTGGTGTTTCCAAATCTTTACAGAAAAAACAAAGAAACTGCTGTTATGCAATTCATTTGTGTGTGTGTGTGTGTGTGTGTGTGTGTTTGGTTTATTTTTCATGGTGGTAGTAAGGCTAAAATTCAGGGCCTGACGTCCCTTAGCTTTTTCCACTCAAATCTAGCGCTCTACCAACTTGAGCCACAACTTCACTTCCAACTCTTTGGTGGTTAAAGATAAGAGTCACAAACTTTTCTTCCTGAGCTGGCTTTGAGTCAGGATCCTTGGATCTCTGCTTCCTGAGTTTGCTAGAATGGCAGGTGTGTGCCCCCAGAACCCAGGCTATAATAAATTTTGAAGAGCATATCACAACATTCTTTATTTCCATTGTAATTTATAGGGCCTGATTAATCAGGTGTAAGTAATAATCATTGTGATTTCTACTCCAATGTCAAGGTAAGACTTTAGATTGTTTTCTTTTGTCTCCCTGTTTTCTCTGCCTTCCTTCATTGTGAAGGTGGGACTAGGTTTACCCGTTTTTCCCCTCCAAAATGACTATTTATATGAAAGTAACCTGGGAAGTGACTGCCTGCAAAACAAATGGGGTAGTCCTGAAATGACTATTTCTTGTATGTATTTCACTGGAAATGTATTTCACTGGAAACATACAACATCAGGGAGGTAGGTCCCATGAGCAAACCTCTAGTAAGAGCTCTGCTCTTACAGGCAATGTAAGTTGTTATAAGGTACTTACACTTCCACGCTGTCCAGAAGGTTTTATCTGCATGTAAATTAATTCATAGGTGCTAGAGTTGCTATTATGCAGCATTAAAACATGAGTTTGATAATGAACTATCCTCTTTATGCACACATGGTCCAATTATTCTAATAACACATTACACATACCTCCAATTGCTCACTAGCTACAAAGCCAAATTCTGTCTCTGTGTGCTCACACTACTGCATCTTACCTAGCTCCTTATAACTTCAAGTAAATACAAGAGTAAGCAATAAGTGAATCCTTGGGCCTCCTTTTGAAGACTCACCTCTTTCAAAGCTACCAGGGGCACATTTCTTCAACTGACAGGATAGGTAATTGGGTGGTTCCCTATTTCCACAATCCTCTAAAGGTTCTAAAATTAAACAGCCATCAAATCCACAGCAGCTCACGCCTAGCTTTGCCATCCATCATTAACATCAAGTCCCTGGACTTTCAAAGGCCACCAGGGAGCAGGAATGGGAAAGGGGCTGTGGGGGGGGGGGGACAAATCCTTAAACCTGCAACAATGTGAGCTTTAAACGATCTCAAACTGACACTGAGATACTGCTATACTACATCCTCTCTTCTTCCTTTTGTGATCATCTACATTTATCAAGCAGTAATGAATTATTGCCTCTTCATCAAAGGAGCAAAATTTCTTTATTGCCCTTCAGGAAGCAAGTCCCCCAGCTCTCAGTTCTGCCTAGCATCTCTTCCCCATCACCCAAGCGTGAGATGCTTCTAAGGAACACTTAGCTGAATCTCTCACCTACACCCAGTAGTATTATTTTCAAAGTTAATTATATTTCAGAGACTATAAGTACCACTGGGCAATTTCACAAGAAGTAGAGAGCACTGATCTTTATATAGAGTTATTTTATAGACTACTTTGCCAAATCTTTCTTGCTCCATCCATATCAAGGAAAAGCTGAAATCTTGAAAAGAGGGGAATGGAACTTGGGACTTTGTAAAACAAATACAAGTACCCTATTTTTACCTTGCATTTCTTTTCCTCTATGTAGAATGGTATGAATTCGCTTATCCTGTAAAACTCATGGAAGTATTATGAAATTGAGGACAGCAATGTGTATAGCAACTAAGGAATGAGGCAGCCAATGAACTGGCCTTCATGGAGCCTGGACCTGTCTCTGTAGGATGCTGGACACAATACAAAACTTTCTGCATCTCAATTGCTGGAGCTGTAATGTGAAGAAAATGCCACATACCACAGAGGGCTGTTGCAATAATTTACATGTGATAATCCAGTTAAGCTCTGCATGGTGCCTGGCAGAGAGTAGGAGCTCAGAGAATGTCAACTCCCAGTTCTTTTGCCTCCTCCCATGGTAAAATAGGTCACTGTGCTAATACATGATTCTGGCACTCAAAAACACTGCATGTAACTACATCTAGATGTGATGTGTTCTCTACTATAAATTTTTAAAGTTAATCTTAAAATTTCTGCTCCCACTTGTAAGGAAAAGGTTTTGACTAGATACTTTTTTTTCCATATATTTTTTATTGTAATTAATAGGATACATTACATGTGCCAGATGGAAGGTGCATTACTTCACATACATTGATACCCTTTCTCATGTCGTGGTCCCCATTTCCCTCCCCCCTCCCCCCACCCTCATCTTGTTTTCCCCCCTTTCCTATCCAATTTCAAATAATCAAATATGCATATATCCAATATATCAGATAATAAAGTGAAATACAGTAACAATATGAGATAACCAAGGGACAGCAAAAGAGATGAGAGATAACATAGTACATTAAGGACAACAATCACTCATTATATGGCTTTTGTTTCTATATCCTGGAGGTCCTTTCATTTAGCATCTTACTGTATGGCCTTATGTATCTAGGTTTTGCTCTATTGCAAATCTCTGCTAGAAGAGTCCAAGGTTTTTACTGATTCTGGCAAATGAGGGAAACCATTGAGCCTATGTTCCTTTGAGTCTGGATTACTTCACTTAGTATGATTTTTTTCTAAGTCTTTCCATTTCCTCACAAATGGGGCGATGTCGTTCTTTCTGACAGCAGCATAGAATTCCATTGTGTACAAATACCACAACTTGTTGATCCACTCATCAACTGAGGGACCTCTGGGTTGGTTCCACATCTTTGCTATGGTAAATAGTGCTGCAATGAACATCGTTGTGCTATTGACTAGATACTTTCTTAATGGTCATCTAATCAATGTTATATGAGGTCTCACTGGAATCACTGTGAAATGTATGAACCATTTAGTATGGCATTTAGTACACTCGCAGTGATGTCCGGCCATCAACCGTATCTAGTCCATATTCACTTCATCATCAAAAAAGAAAAAGGCCAAACTCACTAAGCACTTCTTTCCTGTTCTCCACTCTTCCTGCCTGCTGCAGCAGACTTGCCAGATCTGAGTATCTCATCCAAGTGGAATGATACAATGTGTGGTGTTTGCACATTGCCTTTTTAAGCATGCTGTCTAAGCTCATCTATGATACAGGCTACATCAGTCCTTCCTTCCTTTTGGTAGCCACACTTTATTCCATCATACCAAAGGACAACATTTTGGTTTTTTACCTCCCATCAAGAAAGGGCATTTAGGTTGCTTCCACCTGTGGCTACTATGAGGAATGCTGCGGATAGCCTTGTATGAGTTTTTCTGTTTTCAATGATTTTCACTAAATACCAAGGATTGCAATAGTTTTTGCTATTTAAACAGATGGAAACACATCTCACAGACCTATAACACGAACAGTGCACATGTCCATATAGAAACATAATACATACATCTTGTATTATTGCTAGTATTTGCTAGACACACTAAGGCAGATAATGACTGCAGCAGTAAGCCTTTCCCACACTGATTTAAGTTAAAGCCTTCACTTCTGGGTTCTCTGCTACTAGCTGAACTTGACTCTTCTTACAACATGGCGACCATGATCGCACACTCCATATGCTTATCTGTTTATCCCTGCATCTGTGAGGGGGACCTGGTTTATATAGGTATTCAACAAGTGACTGTGGGTTAAGTAAAGCAAACGAAGTGGCACCTCACACAGGACACAGTCATATGAGAATTTCATTACAAAATTCGCCTGAAGTACTTAACAAAGTACCTTGGCATGTGTAGTATAATTAATGGTACTTTTCAGCATTAAGTTCCAAGCAGCAACAAAATCTCTTCTATTAAAGCAGGAAAATGAATAATTGTACCACCTCTGACGATGTCTTTTTAGTCTTATGCCAAGGAGTCTCATATTGGAACCTCAAGCTTCTAGCGAGGCTTCTTGTCTGACAGACTTTATATCTCCAAGAGTCATTTTAAAATTAGTAAAAGCACATGCTTAAAATAATACCATTGGGTAAAAGATGCATAAGACCTTTCTCTCTTTGACATGCTAGGAACTTTATGAGACTTTAGCGACTGCAGAATTAAGGCTGTAATGACTATTCACAGTGATCAGCATAATAATTTACAGTTGTATTTGTTAGCTTATGATAATAAAACAACACACCCAAACTGAATAATGGCTACTGTAGATTTACTCTCTAGGCCCCACTTCCCCATCTATCTCACTAAAAGGACCACTCCTATTAACGGCAAGATGAGGCACTTAGGCACCCTTCCAAGTCTCTCACAACAGATGCCTGGGGCCAAGGTGCTGGGCTTAAATCTTGGTTCCTCCACTTTGTAGGGTAATGCCCTTGGTCAAGGACCTGCCCTTTATTTCAGGTCCCTCATCAGTCAAATGAGAATAAAATTCACCTAAGACACAGAGTTACTATGCAGACTGAGCAAATGGGTCAATAGAGACAGGTGCTTAAAATGGTACACTACTTAAAGAGTTTGAGTAGAAACTGAGCGATTATTGCTAATTTTTCTTATCTTTATATACAATATGGACTGAATTGTAAACCTGACCAATCATTGCTCTCTGAACTGCCAAGGACTTCAGTATAATAGGCTATACTATGCCATCTACCAACATTAGCCTGTGAATTCCATTATCTCCATTTCATTTCCCACCCCTTAGAGTTTATTTCCTATAGTAGTCACAGTAAACTTTCTAAAACCTAACTGGAATCATGTACTTCAACAGTTTTTATATCCAATGTTCCAACAGTTTCCCATGAAGAGTAAAATCTGTTTTAAAACTTTGATGGTCTAAAAAGTTCTCTATGGTTTCCTTCCTGCTTTCTTTTCTGAACTCATCTCCTTCCTTATTAGACACAATAACTTTGCATATGTCAAAGTCTTGCACTTGCTCATTGATACCTATCACCATTCCCCCATCCTCCCACAGCCAACTTCCAATCTTCAGAGCCACATGCAATGGATAAACCAATCCAGCCTCCTTGGAAGCTAGACATCAACAAAGGATTGTGTTTTAACCAATATAATCTAAGCATGTGTTTTGTTTTGTTTCAGGGAAAGAGTTACCAGTCAGAGAAAGTGCAGGGCTCTCTAACTCTTCCTGGATCAGTGTGCCTGCTGAGAAAATATGGCAGAGCTTAGAGCATAAGTTTGGAAAAAGTGTAAACCAGCAAGTGAGAAGGAACAAAACAAGTAAGGACAAAGCACACACAGAAAGGATCTTTGGTCCAGGCGACCCTCAAGCTGTACTGTCAGATCTAGGATACTTAAGTCTAAGAGAAAAACAGTATTCCTACCTTGTTTAAGTGATTTTGAGTTCTCATCTCCCTTTTTACTGTCAGGTTCCTGATGGCTGCCTGTTTCTGGGTGGTCAAGTCTCCCTTCCAATAGTACCATCTTTATCACATGACTCTAATCTTTCTTTGTAACAGTAGATAACAATACAAATACACACACACACACACACACACACACACACACACACACACACACACACACACATATATTAACTTCCCTATAGTATGTAGTCTTCTTTCATCTAAAGTTAAGCTTTGGGGCTGAGGGTTGCATTGCATACTCCAGAACGCAGAACAGCTCCTAACATGCCAAACAAATAAAAATAAGATATCTATTTTATAACTGGCTGACATAGGATGTAAGTGAATGACCTGGTTTTAAATTCCTTCTAAACGAGTCCAAATTTACTGGACATCTACTAAGAGGAGATATTGTTAAAGGCCCAGAAGCAATAAAAATAAAAGTAGATAAGATCCCTGGCTACTGGAACTTCCTAATGTGGCAGTACTACATTCTAAATGTGTCTACACAACAACAAAGGCCAGCCAGTGTGGAGTTGGCTGCTGGTAACTTTTGTTCTGTGCACATTCTGACTCTACCCACATTTGGATCTAGTTTTGTACCATACTGTAGCCATTTTTCTCCATGTTTTGTCTATCACAACATACAAACTTCTCCCAAAATACAGTTTCAAAATGCCATTAAAAATCCAGTTATTTAAAAATCCTGCTGTTGTACCATCATTCCCTCAAAATCACTTTCCAGAACTCAAAAGATTCTAAGAACAGTCAAATAAGATTCAATCCAAATCTTATAGAAAGTTACACACATGGTCCTTTTTAACAAGATCAAATATTCCCAAGAGGTTAGCTCCTAAAAATGTCTATCAAAATATCCCCAGGGTACTTGCATAGAGAAATATCCATATGGATAAAATGACTTCCAGTCTAATTCTACTTAAGGTAGCGAGACCTTGAACATTAAAATTGCAAAGTGCTGAGAAACCGCCCTTAGTATCACATCCATCCATCCAACACTCTCCATCGTGATCTCAGATCGATTTCAAAGCTTGCTTTGCTCTATAAATTCAACACTTGAAATATTTCATATTAAACTATAATCAACAGCTTGGACATGGTTTCTCTAGCCACGAGCCAGCCTCAGGATCATTGAAGCCTGGCAGGCTGTCTGCAAGCACAGGGGAAAGAAAATGGACTAGGAGGAGTTGAGCCAGAATAGCACAGTGACTCTCCTCTGATTTCTGCCCCAGAAGACCCAGAGAGATAATCAATGTAAATTGTCATTAAGCAGAAAAAGAAAAAGTGTGATCATTAGTAGTGCCAATTCCAAATAATGTTATGATATGAAATGCAGTGTAAAAGCACAACTGAAAATATCAGAAAAGAAATATAATAGAAAAAGGTAAAGTTTGAAAGTGGCTTGAGATATGAAACTTGGGGAAGTGTCTTTATAACTGCCTAGGGCTTCTGTTTCTTGAGAACTCACATGACAGGTAGACACAATCAGAATATGAACACACAGAGCCTCACAGAGCCCACCATATTGACATGCATCAAGCCCTCAATAGATACTCACTGTACTGTTGATGAGAACGAGAATGAGCATGGCAAGAATAAGCTGGGATGTGAACTGTGGTCTGGATGCTTTTAAGGTTCAGTCTCTGCTCACAATTTCTCAGGCAGTTTTCCCCCTCTCATTCCTGGTCTTCACTGTTGGGCATCTAAAGGAAGCTCAGCTCCCATTTTTAAGACATAGAAGTCACCAGGCCTGTAGGGGGCATGAGTTTGTGCAACTCCCATCCCCAGGGCCCGTAATGTGTGCGACAGAAATGACAGAAATTGAATGGAGGGGATGAGCCAACTCTCCACGTGTGGGACAAGGCACCATATGGTCCTGCAATTAAGGAGGAAGAAGACTGCCAAGGGCAAAAATAACCCTGGAAAAATCAAATGTGGCTGGTAGGAGAAGTCAGCCCAGGCCAGATCCTTCTCTGTGTTGTTCTTGTTCCCCAAGGGACTTCACTGTCACATCTTCCCACAAATTTGAAAGGGATTTGAAAGATGAAAAGAAGTCTGATGATAGTAGATATTTCTAATACCAGGTCATTAAAACAATTTTCCCCCTGCCTAAAAGCCTGCAAATGAACAGCTCTTCACTCTTCAAAGGGAAGATCTGCTCAAGAGAAAATCATTGTTAACTTTGAAGAAGCCTAACGACCTCACTCTCCAACCTACGAAAGAAAGCAGGTGAGCTCTGAGCTCTGTGAGAGGTATGTCCCTTGCAGCTCTGAAATAAGTTTAGGGCTGAAGAGAAAAAAAAAAAAAAAAAAAAAGCAAGGTAAAGACAGCAACAGGAAGAAAAGGAAAAGGAAAAGAAAGGACACCCTCAACCCTGCCCAGCCTCCTCTCCATCAGCCAAATGCATAGCAAAGCTTGAGAAACCAAACCACCATGTTTTATACTACAGAAACAATAGGTCTTGCCATCTTTCCAACCTGGAAGATCATCCAAACCTTTGGCTTCCTTCTCTTGCATTGATATGAAACTATCAATGACATTCCTTCATTCAGTAGGATGAATTCTCCATGAATTTGACTACAAGATGATTCAAAGGAGCAAAGAAGCTCAAACCTGCACTTGGCAAATGAAAATGAAGACTTCTTAAAATAGAGATCAGTTAGGTAATCACTTAATTATGACACCTCAATATCTTTTCTTGACAGCTTATAGTCAAAATCACCTTTGATTGCTCCTGCTGTGGTTAAATAGCAGCTGAGGAAGTTGGCTTGCATTCAAGACCATGTTGAATTTTTAAAAATACACACGAAAAGTGCTAGAATCACACCCGCGTGGTGAGCTGGACTCCAGGGAACTTCACCCACCACACAGAAAGGTAACTGGTAAGGTCTGTTTTAGTTCCATGTTTTTTCCTTAATTGAAGCAATGCTGGTTATTGATTTTTGGTGTCTGTTCTACATATAGATACTGGCGTGATGCTATATATGGTTATTTTACTTCTTATATTTTCTCCTCTTCTAAGCTGCAAGATCTGGGAAGGCAGAGTTTTATTTATATTCAGGATAGCCTCAGGAATCCTGTGCTAGACAATATGAAAGACAAAAAGACAGCAATCTACTAAGAAGCATCATCCCTATCCACAAGGGCTACAGGCCAAGACCCTGATATCTAAATGTGCAGATTGTTTTGAAGCCTATATACACTGTCTTTCCCTATACATACATTCCTCTGATAAAGTTTAATGCAGCAATCATCAATAAAAATGAAAGTTAATAACTACAGCTATATGGGGTAACATGAATGGCCCTTGCTGTTCTGTAAGCCTTAGGTGAGCTCAAGAGACAATTTTCTTTTCTTTTGTTTGTATAAAGTTGAAAATATTTACCTTAGAGGTAAATACTTAGAGGAAGCACCTCAGGCATTCTTTGGAAAATCTTTTTGTTCTTTTGGCTCATTGTAAGACAAATTCCTTGAACACAAGGACTACGTCATCACTGTAGTCAGTCTGACAGTCAATATGGCTACAACGTGACTAACAGACAGGTATGTATACAGCAAGGATGTGCTGATCCAAATGGTAGTTTACACTACTTAGATTCACATGCAATTTAAACTAAGGAGTTGTTTCTTCTTGAAATTTGTCCATTTAAGATTTCTAGATTACGGGTAACTATAGATAACTGAAATCACATATAAGGGGTACAATTGTGTGAGTGTGTTTGTATATACTTGTATATTGCTGTTTTTAACAGTTATAGCTCATACAGGTACGGTGTCTTACATACACAATCCCAACTACTAAGGAGACAGAGATCTGGAGGAGTGTGGCTCATGGGTAGCCTGGGCAAAATTTCTAAGATCTGATCCTGGCCATTAGAAGCTGGGCACTGTGTTGGATACCTATCATCCCAGCAAAGTGGAAAGCATATGTAAGATGAGAAAGAAACAAGTAAAAACGTGAGATTCCCATCTAAAACACAACAAGAGTAAAAAGGAATGGGAGCTGTGGCTCAAGAAGGCGAGTACCTGTCTATGAGTATTTTCCTGTTTTCTCTGCCCAATAAACTCCTATTGGTCCTACAAAGTCCATTTTTTCCCCATGGAAGCCGTATCACTGCTCAAAGTAGGAATAGTCTCTTGCTTGTTCCCCTTGCATTCTCCTTAAGAACTATATCATCACAAGGCACTTGCCACCTTGGCTCACTGTTAAATGCTCATGTCTGTCTCCCAAGAGCAACTTGATCATTTTTGTTCGACTATGAGAAAGAGGAAGGGATGGGGGGAAAAAGGATGGATCCTGAACAAGACTCTATAACAAGATTCTATCACATTTTGTAGTAACACCAAAAATCAGCCAATCAGTATTTGATTCAACTATTCCCAAAATATCCTTTCAACTCTATTCCAACAAAGAGTCCTTAGTGTATGAAGTGATGACACAGGAAAATAATCACTGTCAAGGTAACAGTCAAATGAGGATCTCGAACTCTTCCCAGGTACCCTGAAAATGACAGATTAGGGAGTTCATCTTCTGTGTCTATCACTAACCTACAGGTTGGAGTACAAGGACAACACTTGAAGGCAGTATAAGAGGCTCTATGGAGAGAATTCCATGCTAGGTGATGATGTCCAGATAGGCTGAGGATGGGCTGCTTACAGCAGAAGTCCTGAGTCTAAAAAGAAATCCCGCTCCTCCTTTTGGGAGGAACAATACTTTGGTTAAGCCTAGCTCTTCTATGTAGTTGCTCTACCACTTCAACCATACCCCAAACCCTTTTTAACTTTATGTATTTTTCTAGCAAGGTTTTGCATGTTTGCCCAAGTCCAAGCTCTGATCACACTTTTCTTACCTAGCCTCATGTCTCTAGGTTTACATTTATGGCTACACTGTTAAGGGTAGCAGGGACTGGCACCATCCCAAATGCCTAAGAGTTCCGTGCCCCATTGTGGAAGGTCAACAATGGTACAGCCCAGCCACCTTTGCCCTTCTAGGGAGGGGCAACCTTGACCTTCTCCCCATCCTCCATTAGGAGGGAATCCGCTTGGGTAAGGGTGGGCCTGCTTTGTGTGGAGACCTGCCCAATTCCTGTGCCAACTCCAACTAAGGTGATAGGTAAATTCAAACTCTGGGCTGTAACCTTATTGGCTACCTGCGTGTGACTGGAGCTGGCTATGGTCCCTCTGTGTATGTAACTACCCCATTGGCCACCTGTGTGGCCAGGCTCCACCGCATGGGTTTTGGCCTTAAAAACCCAGCGTGAGAGCCGCTGGGAGTCACAGTGTCAGCTCCCGAGTCTGCAGTTTGTCTCTGGCCAGTCAGTTCACCATCTACTTCCCCAATAAATTCACCTTTTTATATGAGACGGTCTCTGTGTGGTGGACTCTGGTGGGACATGGAATCCCCACCTGGAGGGATGTGGAATCCCCTCCTCCTGACCCCATAACACACACAACTTCTGGCTTGCTTGTTGAAATGGAATCTCATTAACTTTTTGTCTGGGCTGGCCTTGATCTACAATACTCCAAATCTCTACTTCCCAAGAGCTGAGATTACAGGGTATTTCTTCTTTCCTATAAATTGTACCACTGCTGCGAGCAAGTCAAAGACAGACAAAATTTCTCTTTTCCCAATCTTGGTCAAAATTATAAATAAATTCACACACACACACACACACACACACACACACACACACACACACACATACACACTTTCTCTTAATATGGGCAAGTCAAGCCTTAGGGCCAGGGACTCTGGTAATAGCACTATAACTAGGAATCAGTAGTCATGGCCTCGGATCACCAAATTTAAACACAGTAAAATACCACAGGCTGTGAATTCTACATGGGATGGACTCATGGAAGCATTCTTTAGTTAGACTAAACATGGTTCTGCCTATCTCTCTCCCTGATTCCCATCCAAAACTATCCCTTTCTGCATCAAGCACTTCCTGAAAGAAACAACCAAAAATCAACCCCCTGGAAAGGGTGGATTTCTGCCACACTGAGCTGGGTTTAACAGTAATATTGCCGGAGCTAGGAAAAGCAGCATGTAACTGAGCTGAAAAATTCCTAACACGCTGAACAGGATTGTCTTCCACAGGTAAGAACAGCTGGAGGCTGTGATCTTGGCTTTCTCTCTCCATGAGAGGCATGTCAGCCACAGATGGCCCCAGAACAGCCTCTTCCTCTCCCCATTTGGTCTTCAATAGACTCTCTTAAGGAACAAGACCTACATACCAACTACCATCACACACACACTGATCTTCAGATGGCCAAGTGGCCATCTGAAATGGACAGATAGCCCAGTCTCCAGGGAACAAGAACAACAACAAAAAGAAAGAAACAAACAAACAAAAAAACATGCCTGTATCCTTTTAACCTGTTTCCCTATTTGTGATCTAGGGCCAAAACACATGTCCTCAATAACGTGGATGGAAGGAAACATATGTTAAAGAACTCTCTGTAGTACAACTGGGATCAAAAGCAGAGCAGAGCTTTGCAGGCAGCAACAAGACACGCAGGGGGCAGGATTCCTTGCTCTTCTGCAGGCTCTATGCAACTACTTAGCATATGAAGTCAAGGCCCAGCCTAGACCACTGTCTACCAACAAAACAATGGTCCTCAATAGAAATACAATTTACATACAAATGGGTTCTTATTAACCTTTCACTGGTCTTTGGGCCACAAGTGACTTTTCCTTTGGAGCCAAGGGAATCTAGAGGACTTGCCCTAGAATCTTTAGTCCCTATCAGTGAACTTTCAGGGTCTGTAAAAGTCTGAGTTTTCCTAGCAGCATTATGGCTTAGGGAATTCTCCCACTTTCGTGTACTCACCAGCAGAAAGCCATCATGGCATCTTCATCTAATCACTGGAAATATTAGATTAACTATTCCTTTGAGCTGTGCTTAATGGAAAAGCCAGATGTGACACACGGGGGCAACTCTGATGTATGGGAAGTTCTAGGATATGAAATTAATATCTTATCTAATATCTAGGCTATTCTGGACCAATCATACAACCCACAGACTTCTTAATTTACATTGACTACTGAACAACTTTATGTAAGATACAGCTCACCCTTGGCATAAAGTTCCAAGGAAACATTCCCTGAAGGAAAACCATGAAGGCTTAGCATATAGAGTTCAAATATGACTGAGAATAAAGCAAGACTCCCTCTTCCCTTCCCAATCAAGCCTGGGAATTTTGTTCATCCACACTTGGTCAAAACAGCACGTGATAAATCTGCAAGTAAGGTGGGCAATTTTATTCTTTATTCCCTCACCTGGCTGTAACATTTTGCAATGCATTATCCTGTTAAGAAGTGAAGTTTCAAAGAACATTGTACCCTAATAAGTCATCACCATAATGTATTAAGAACACAGCAAGTCACAACTCCACTGTCACTCATACTATCCAGAATAGAAGACAAGGTACTTTGATGTTCTTGCTAGGTTTCATGTCTTGAGATTTTAAGTGTTCTGGTTCTTGCCCTCATCCAGAATAATCCTAAAAACAACAGCAAGACCTCATTGGTAGACCCAAGCACGCTCCTGAATCACAGAACATATACCATGTCAGCAATGTTGAAGATGGAGGAGCTGGGGTGTGGCACGGTGAAAGGGCACTTGCTTAGCATGAGAGAGACCCTGGGTTTAGTACCCAGCACTGAAAGAGAAAATTAAAGGGGAAAGGAGGAGAAGGAGAAGGGAAAAAGGAAGAAAGGGTAGGAGAGAACAGATTGACAAACAAGTAATATGATTCGTAACCAATACTGCAAACCTTGTGGAGTATCTGGTGGTTTATGTCATGTGACGTGCCTGTTATAAAGTGCTGTACATTGCCACACAAGCTGCATCTTGCCTAACACTAACTGCATCAATCAAAGATCTGTGTCTGCAGAGAAAACAACCCAAAACTGCACGCAACTCTCATTTTAGGAGGATGGCCAAGAGGACCAATGCCTCATACGAACCGACATGGACTGAAAACACGGACTTTTAAATAGTGATGTCCATAATGTGTCACTCCCGACAAATCTGTTAAACTAAAAAACATTGGTGCCTAGCCCAAAATAATAGTGACTTCAAAGAAACCGGGTAATTTGCAAGAGCAGATGAAGATAGAATAACGTATGATACATTTGTATATACTTAAAATATAAGTAGAAATATATATTATATATGGTCGTATATTATATATGGATATATACAAATACAATATGTAAAGTATAGCATTTGGTATACATATACTATTCACATATATATATTCTCACATATACCTACATATATGCACAGATAAACTCAGATATGTATATGAGGATATTGAGATGTTATCCCTATGAGAAGTTCTCATCCATTTGTACCTTCTACAGTTTTATTAATGAGCATTTAGTATGCTTCCCACCAATCAAGCTCTTTTCCTTATTCTTTCTTAAATCAGCATTGGTCTTAAAGCAGCCTCTTGTTTTCATAAACAAATATTTTGGTCATACCTAAAACAGCTGTTTAAAACCTGTTACTCTCTGTCAACACTGTATTTTGAAAATAATCTATTTTGTCCTTGCCAATATTTGTAAAACCACATCAGAGAAGATCTTCACTTCAGAAGTGCTTGTCTGTTTTAAGATTCTAGTTGATTATTTGTAACAGTTTAGCAGAATATGTTGCAGTTTATGAAGAAAGGAAATGTCATAGTCAATCCATTTTTTTTCCCTTTGCAACTGTGAGGTGTGGTGTTAATTCTTCCAGCTGGTTTGCAGACAGTTTTAAAATTAACTTTGAAGTTTCTCTAACCCTTCAAAGTCAGCAACTGCTTTGCCAAGACAAACAGAGAGCTCTTACTCAACAAGTCAGAATTCAGTAAATTCTTACAGCTTCAAATGTAGTCTTTCTCTGTGTGTGTATGTATGTGTGTGTGTGTGTGTGCACATGGAATACATGTCTATAAGCAAATATCTGTAGAAGGTCTGCTGCTGAAGGATTGATATTAACCTACCACCACATTAATCTATATGGCAAAATCAAAATATGCTAAATACACTAGTCTATGTTGATTTATAAAACAGTTAATTCTATCAACACCAATGCCTGAGCATCCTCTATGTGTGTCAGGTCCTGGGCTAACTACTTTCAATTTACTTTCTCTGTAAAACAATTCACTTTACAGATATGAAAAAGTTAAGTGTCAAGTAAATTTATATATGCTGTGTCAAATTTATCCAGTCCTTAAGTGACAGAACTGAATGTAAATGTGGGCAACCTAATACCAGTAAGTGGTATGATGTTGATGGTATGCCTTCAAAATGACTCTCAGAATACCTGTTAATCGTGGGGGATTTATACTGGACACCTTGTGAATTCTGTGAATGTTCCATCTAAGATCCAGTGCACATCTATCTGACTCTACCATTAGCGTTGGGTAGTTACATCCGTAAAAAAGTTTTCAAGGCCTGAACTGGGTGAGGGAGAGGGCAGTGAGGGGGAAGGTGATATTGCCCAATCCCAGCAGGCATCTAAATGGCCAGTAGGGTGCCATGCTAGCTCTCTGTGTGCATTATTAAAGAGGTGAATAAAGGTAAAGGACTCCAAACACTATCTAGCTGATAGGCAGATTCTCTGTAACCACCACCACCACCACCACCACTGTCACACAGAGTCTGGCATTCAAACACCACAGACGGTAGAAAAGGCCATCTATGAACTTCAGTACAAGGAGAAAACTAAGGACAGCAGTCAACCAAGGAGTGACTGAAGAACTCCACAACTCCCATGCAAGAGCTCTTGGAGGAAAGATCTCCATTCACCAGCTAGCCCAGGCAGGAAGCCATCCAGCCAGGGGCACAGATCTTCTCTAACGGCGAGGGGGCACATGCTTCTAGCAGACAGACATGGCGATTACTCCAAATTACATTTCCTGTGAGTGCACAAGGATGCCATGGAAACTAGAGCCAGCAGGGCACTGGGGGCATCCCAGGTGACCTGGAATTCTCTGTTCCTGAGTAACCTTCTGCCCAAAGGCGAAGACCTCCACAAGGGACTCCACAAGGGAGGGGCAGTGAGCACACAGTGGATCAAGAAGACTGGGGTACCCCACCATCCTTTTTCCTCCGAGGGTGGGCGAGTGCCAGAAAGATGGCTTGACAATAGGGCTCGACACAAAAGGCCCTCCCCTTTTGGGTCCCTCTCTCCCATTTTCTCCAGCTGAGCCCGGCGTCATGCAAACAACACTCTTGAAGAAGGCTACCGGAGGGGATGGGGTGAGCCAACAGTTCCTGAAGTGGCGGCAGGCCAGGGAAGTGGGGAGGCGGGAACTGGAAGCTGCCTGGAGCGGGAGGGATCTGGCTCCTAAACCCAACGCGCCCCCTTTTCCCCAAGCGCAGATCGAGCCCGGAGCACTCTGGGCAAGTCCCTCGTCTCCACCTGTCCAGCGCGGTGGCCGGCCGTCCCCAGGGCCGCCTCTGGCTGGGCGGCGCACGCCAAGCTCTCCCACAAAACATGGCTGGCTGGAGCCTTGCCGAGCGCGCGGGCGCAAGCTGGGCAGGGACGCGGCTGCCCGCAGGCTGCCGGAGGTGGGAGGTGGGGAACTTGAACGCCAGGCTGGAGCCAAGTGCAGCGCGTTCCAGCGGCGCCCAGGCATGGCTGTTTCCTTCCTCCCTTCTTTCCTCCTCCCCCAGCCCATCTTCCTGGTTCCCCCTCGTCCCCTCCCCTCCCAGCCTCCTCTTAGCCTCCCTGACCGCCCCCCGCCCGCCCCCCGGCTCCTTCCCCTCCAAGCCCAAGGACAAACCCGCCGGCCCCACCTTACCTGTCGGGGAGCAGCCTGAGGTCCACTGGGTCACGGTGGTCGGAGTCCAGGCGCGCGCCCCGCCACCGCCCGCCTCTCCCCGCGCCTCTGAGCGGCGGGCGGGCAGCAGCTGCTCCTTTTATGGGGCCCGCAGGCAGGAGGCACAGCCTGGCGCCCCCAGCCCGCTCCCGCAGCGTCAAAGCGCGCTATTCACACCCGGGGGCGGCTGCTGGCCGCCCCCCCCCACTCCCTGCACCATGTGTATGCCCCACTCCACATGGCCTTGGGCAGGGTAGGGTGGGGGGGGGGCGGCCTGGCTTTCAGGGCACCCAAAAGGGGAGAGGGTCACGTGGTCCTAACCCAGGGTAGATCTGGGGCCCACTGTCTAGCTACAACCTTGGAATTGGACTGTCAGGAATAAACTGAACTTTCAATCACGATCATTCTCATTTTACTTACAGTCATTACTACAGAACACCTAACATTTCCTTAAGTGACCACAGGAGCCCGTTATTTCTAACACTGACAATATTGAAGGAACTGTGTGGTATCAGCCCACCATTCACCCCCAGGTTGGTTCAATCTAATCAGGTATTTACTGGTCTCAATGGAATCCAGTACTGGTCTTCATTCCAGAACTTAATCGTCTTAGCATCATGGAAGGGTACTTAAATATCTACAGAGCTAACCTGACACCCCACTCTCTAGTCTCAAAGTGCTCACTCTTATGTAACAGTCCCCCCCGCCACCAGTCCGATGTAGGAACTAATTGTTTTCCCCTTTAAAGCTCAGAAAGATGAGTCTTGGAAAAATTAGGCTCCTCTCCACACAAGTGCTAAAAAAAAAAAAAAAAAAAAAAAAAGTCCCAAATCAGATCAAGTTCAAAGTGTTAGCCATAGTTGCTGCTTGTTTTTTTTTTTACTGGTCTTGGGGCTTGAACTTACTGTTGGGTGTAGTCTCCTAAACCACTTCAATGCTTAAGGCTAGCGCTCTACTACTTGAACCATAGAGCCACTTAGGGCTTTTTTAGGGTAATTTACTGGAGATAAGCATCTCATGGACTTTTCTGCAGGGACTGGTTTTGAACCACCATCCTCAGATCTTAGCCTCCTTAGTAGCTAGGATTATAGGCATGATCCACTAGCACCCAACTGTTACTACCTTTTTAATACCCTAAGGGTATAATTTTCCTGTTGAATATGGGGAGGTTTTTACTTCTTCACCAAACAAACAAGAAAAAAGTAACACAGGTACAAATGCGTGCATCACACACACACACACTCACACACACACACTGAGAAAAAAAAAATCCCAGAAATTCCCCTCTGAGCCTCTGGCCAGCTCTTTAGGAATTTTAGGCAGACTATGGCAGTGGTACACAAAACATTCACTGGGACCCACTCTCCAATGCTTACATCACAGCTCAAACAACAAATCAAGCCAAAAGCAATGACTTGCTATACTCTACAAAAATATTCTAGTGATTTCCCCCCATGTGCATAAAAGACGCAGAAGACAAAAAAGTCTACATAGAGGTTTTAGGTGGGACTTCCTCCAAGGAGGTAGAAACTCACTTACTTAGACAATGTATATCATTTAATCGTGACCTTTTCTTCCTTCCTTCCTTTCTGTCTCTCCTCCCCCTTTCTTCCTCCCTCCTTCCTTTCATTCAAAAAAAAGCAGCCACCAAGGAAGGATGTGTTCTGAGCAGTTTCCTCCAAAGCAAACAAAGTCATATAATTTCCTTAGGGGAAGCTACTCAAACAACTAGGCTTGCCTGATTCTGATAAGATGCAGAACAATGTGTATGCTGGTGCCACCAAAAGGGAGGAGGTGGTGAGATAGTCCCATTGGAGCGAAAGTGATTTTCAATTTGGAATAATTACATTAGGTCATTCAATGGAATGGAGTGTCTGTAGTACATGGCTTTCCTGCTGAGAGGGTCCTCAAAGGCTGAGTGTTAAGAGGCAGACAGCCTATAATTACAAGTCCTGAAGCACCTACCCTCTCTGAAGAAGTGGGGTGGAAAGCTGCCTGTTCAGGTAATAGAGGTGTGTGTGTGTGTGTGTGTGTGTGTGTGTGTATGTGTGTGTGTCCTATCCATCTTTTCCATCTGTCTTTATTTTCCCAACATTAACTTCTAACTTATTCCAAGTTTCAATTTAAATGTAAAGGCAAACCAAAAAGCCACTTGATAAAACTGACAAACAGAAATCAGAGAAAGAGTTATTTGAACCCACATCCAAAAGAAGCTTATGTGTACCATCTGGGTAAGAGAGTGGTTAATCAAGCTGTAAACACAGTCCCTAAACACACTCAAAACCAGGAGCCACACATCCTTTTCATTTATTTGTACTGGTGATAGATTTTTCTTGGAAGCCCTTTCATTGCTATTGGACATCAGAAACCGAGGGTTGGGAGCTAATGTCACCATCTATTCTTTTGTCTATTTCTGTTCCTATCTATTCAAATGGGTTTTCTCTGAGAAAAATCTAGCTTTCTTTGGGAATCCTATGAATTGCTTATTTTGATCAAAGCTGGTGAAAGCTGAAATTTGGGGGAAAAAAATCAAACTTAATTCCATAATCACTCCTGTCAAGAACATAGGAGTCTTTAAAAGACACTTCCCCCAGATACACGTGCTATGGTTACTTTCTGGAAAGAACTAGGAGATTAATTCAATGTATATGGTTACTTCCTAAAAAGAACTAGGAGATTAATTCAATATAGAGTATTTTTCTCATCTTAGGTTGCTGGCTCATGGACAGAAACTGGAAGATTTCTGCAGGAAGAAGGGAACTATATTTTCATGCAACTGGGAATTTTTGTGGTCTGTTCAGAGGGATAATACATTATAAGGAAGGCTGAGACCACTTCCCCATCAAAACAAAAACAAAAACAAAAACAAAAAACACAGGAGCAGATGGTCTTGATACTACTCAGTTAGAAAAAAAGATATTGCATTGTATGTTACCGTAACTCAAATATTTTATCCCTACTCTACCTGAAAACAACAATACAGGGTATTTTTTTTCTTTTTTGAGCCTCTCAAGATGGATGGAAAAATTAAGTCTGATTCAATCTATCGGCTATGCATAGTATAACAATATTAAATCACACATTTGGAGGCTTAGTAGCTAGAGGCAATTTCTACATCAAACCCAACTGGCCACCAGAAGTCATTTTTCTCTGCAGTGGGTATGAATCTTATCCGATATTTTCATTATTGGTATTTACTTATTTATTTTAAAGTGTTTACATTATGGTCCTCACATAAAACAGAATAATTCAGTGTGGCTTTGACTTTTTTCTCCTTAACATATTACCTCTTTTCGCCTTTATTACTTATTCATCACAAAATTTGTGACCATTTTCCTGTGTGTTATGTAGTCTTAGACAATGGAGAGGCTGAAGAGCACAGACAGCCACAGTACTACACACACTGGTGCTGCAACTCAATCGTTGCTATGTCTGGGGTTTTTTGTTGTTGTTGTTTTGTTGTTTGTTTTTGTTTTTTACTGGAGATAGTGGAAATAATTTCCCCACAGGATTGTTAAAAATTAACTGAGTTCATATAGAAAAGTCATCTGGTGGGCTGGGAGTTTGGCCTAGTGGTAGAGTGCTTGCCTAGCATGCACGAAGACTCGGGTTCGATTCCTTGGCACCACATACATAGAAAAAAGCCAGAAGTGGTGCTGAGGCTCAAGTGGTAGAGCTCTGCCCTTGAGAAAGTCCAAGGACCGTGCTTAGGCTCTGAGCTCAAGCCCCAGACTGGCAAAAATAAATAAATAAATAAAAGTCATCTGGCCTAGAGCAATAGATTCCAATCTTGTTTCCTATTAGGTTTTTTTCTTCATCTTCCCATTCTTTCCTCCTAACCTGTCCCTCCTTCCCAAGGAGACTGTAATACCACACATTCACTTCATGTCCCTTCAGGTACCATATGTCTATTATGTTTCTATGGGTAGAACTGTTCTTTATATATAAAATATGATTTTCTTAAGGGAGGAAAACAAGATGAGGGGCAGCGGTCGGGGGGAGGGAAATGGGGACCAAGACATGAGAAAGGGTATCAATGTATGTGAAGTAATGCACCTTCTATCTGGTGAATATAATGTAACCCTTCTATTCATTACAATAAAAATATATGAAAAAAAGAAACGTAAAAAAAAATGATTTTCTTTCAACCCCCAGGAACCAACATTTACTTCCTTAGGGGTGCTACAGCTTCTTACTGCCGAGTCACAGCCAAGAGTCTAGCATGTGATACTTAAGTTCAAGCAAATAATAATTATAAGGAAATAGAAAATACAATAGTATTTATACAGAAGTAGAAAATGTAATAGTATTTATAAAAAAAAAAAAAACAGATATGATTCTGTGTTCCAAGACTAAAGGGGGTGGTCAAGTCTGGTAAAAGGATAGAAAGGACACATCAGCTCTGACATCCAAATAGACCATGGCTAGAATTCAACAGCTCAACAAGCAGCATAGGGAGACTGGGTTGCATTGAGCATGAATCCCCAAAACCCTTCTTACTGATGGGAAAAGGCAAGATAAGAAGGACTGACGTAGCTGGATGAGACCAAATACAGATCTTAGCTAGTCAGCTCGGGCTACAGGTCAGGTCACATGCAAAGATGGAATAACACAACAGTCAAAGTGTCCAAGATGGCCACAATTGGACATGGTTCCTGCCTCCCCCCCAAAAAAACTTTTTTCTGTCATAGCTTCACCCAAGTCTTACTTCCTAAGCAAGTCCCCAAAAGCCACACTTCCTTATGAAGTCTGCAGTACAAAGGACTCTTGCCATCAAAGGGCCCTCAGCACTTCAGTTTCCTAAATTGAATGGCATTCATAGTTTTTCTTCGAAAGTGTCAGCTAGCTGGGTGCCAGTGGCTCACGCCTGTAATCCTAGCCACTCAAGAGGCTGAGATCTGAGGATCATGGTTCAAAGTCAGGCTGGGCAAGAAAGTCCATGTGACTCTTGTCTCTATTTAACCACCAGAAAAACTAGAAGGGGTGCTGTGGCTCAAAGTGGAAGAGCACAAGCCTTAAGCAGAAGAGCTCAGGGCAGCACCCAGGGACAGAGTTCAAGCCCCACATCCGACAAAAAATTTAAAAATGTCATTCATTGTAATGAACTTGAGGGGAAGCTGAGAAGATACACTAGAGCAGTCCATATTAGTTCTTGCAAGTTCTTTGTTTCCAGGTCTAATTATTTCAAACAAAAAAGATATTTTTAAATGGTGACTTGCTCATTTAGTTCTCTCACCATGTGTGCATCAAGGGCCTAGCCAAGGCTAAATATTCCAGAGACTTGAGAATCAGCTATGATTAAAACAAAACAAAAACCTCTACCTCACAAACATGATTATATACTGAAGACTTCTCAGAAGAGCTACTGGGTATCAGCTACCCAAGAGGCCTTAGTCTTATACTATTGGCATGAGTAGAGAAATCCTAGATAAGTAAGAGGAGATGCTGTCTTCAAAAACAAATCTAGAGCTTGGCTCAGAGGAAGTAACAAACACATTTCTCACCTAGAATACAAAAACTATCAGAAGTTGGGCCCCATAGACTGTTAAATGCTCTAGTGACAAGTCACATTTAATTCTTCCACAAATAAGGATATGTGTATGAACATGAATACAGAAAGAGAAATCGGGGAAGTGTATGTGTAAAAGTTAGCTTCAAGGGAGTAAAAAGGAGGTGAGACCAGAATATTATACCCCAGTGGACTCTTAAAATTCAAAACATAAGCTGCAATTTAAGATTCCATCTTGCTTTAACACAAGAATGATCATCAGAAGAAAAATACCAAGAATTACGTTATTCTTTGCCAGACTGAACCATTCACACACAAAATGAAAACAAAACATGTCATAAGGTTTGAAAAAGGAAACATGTTTTCCTGAATGTGAGCTGTGTTCTTGGCAGAGAAAGCCTTCCTTGCCCTCATATTGTGAACTCCCAAATCTATTTCTACACTATACACAATGATACTGGAAATTTCTGGATCCATCACATAATGTACTTTTGAAGGCTGGTCCGCTTCCTGGGTTCACTTATCATGAATTCCCCTACCATCTATCTGATTTGCAAAGCCACATCCTGGACAACTTTGCTCTACTCCTCAATTCTCACAAATTTTCCTCCTAAATTTATTTCCCATCCATCTGCTACTATTTTTGCTGCCAATATTCTCGTCTGCAATGATCTTTTACCTGAGCAACTAGAATAGCTTTTGAGCTGGCTTTGCTACCTATAATTCACACAGTAAGCAAAGAGATGTCTCATTAAAAAAAAAGAAGGAAACCTGATTATGTCATTCCCTGGCTTACATTTCTTTTAAGTACTGTGTGTGCTAACCAATTGTGCCACTGGAGCTCCATCAGGGCTTACATGTGTATGCATGTATACAGTCTCTTCCTTGGATTATGCTGTGAGGAAAATGAGCTACCACCACATGACCAGCCCTATGGAGAGCCACATAGAGTAACGGACTAAAGCATCCTACCAACAGCCTCTTAAATGCTCTTCAACAGTACGTACATCCTTCAGCACCAGTACAGCTTTCCAATGACTACAGCCTGGACCTGTACTGTCTATAAGAGTGCTTGAGGCAGGATGACTCTGATGCACCACTCCTGGATTTCTGTCCACTGAAGACAGAAAGAGAGAATACAAACTTGTGGTTTCAAGTTGCTACATTCTGGGAGTCATTCTACACACAGAAATAGAAAGTAAGTATGTTAAGTTCAATGCCACTATCATGATCTTCTAGAAAACCTTGATCCTCTGTTCTAGGACTAATCACGGGTAGAATATATATATATATATGCTTCCTGAATTAAACTAGTGGTCAGTGTCAGGCTTCTCGTCCGTGTTGTCTTACCACCACCTCATCCTGTATTTCTAGAATTATATGACAAGCTGAAGAGGAAAACAAAAGAAAAAAATCATACAGTAGGGTTACAAAGTTGTAGACTTACAACTAAAAAATTTCCCTTTGATAACTTATTCACTTACTTATTTTTTTGCTTTGATAAAGTTGATATATATTATAAGAATCTTAAATAAGATAGTAACTAATAGATAATAATAGTATAGGCAAGTCCCTTAGCTACAGCCTCATCTATTATTAATTTCCCTCTGCAGTGCCCCTTCAACAGAGACACAGTGCCAAAATTGCCTTCCACCCAAGAGTCCATTACTAACAAGAAAGCAGTGTGTGATCCAGGTCTGACATATCTAAAGAAGTCTACAGGCAGACATTCTCATCATTGAATAACAGTTTTTATCTTCTCACCTTCCTAAGTTCTAGAGTAGGCCAACATCATGCTCAATAAAGGCATGGATTGCCCCCTGTCTGTGTCAAAATGTTAAATGGATGAATTGTTACTCCTCAAGGGCAGACTTGGCATTTTCTCCGAAATGCAATGTGCTGGTTTCAAGTAGGATCATTTTCAAAGAAAAAAAAAACTACAGTCAATAGGACCACACAGAGAGCTCTGGACAGACCATCAGCATGCAAAGCATAACGGAAACAGATGACAGATTAGATTTTCTCTTCATACTATCCATCCCATACCCTCCTGAACACTTCCCCAAATTCAAGTCATGTGGTTAGAGAAAGTCCTGGTTTCATTTCAAGTACATTTCACTTCAGGTGACCCAAGGGTTTTAGACAACACTTCGAATGGGTCAGCTATAGAGGTGAGGTTTCTCAGCCTGGCTTGAATACTGATTTTCAAAAGGGCTGATTGTTTTAAATAAAGATGGATAGATGGGTAGATGGAAGACAGAGGATAGGGAGATGATAGATAGATAGATAGTAGCTAGCTAGCTAGCTAGCTAGCTAGATATAGATAGATAGATGATGGACGGATAGATAAGATAGACAGACAGAATGAGCACTCCATCCCAATGTGTTTCAGTAAAATATCCATAGGAAAGGCCTAGGTATATGTATTTCAAACCATTAACTCAGAAATAGATTACCTAATTAGGTATGAAAACATATATGCATCTAGAAGTATTTCCACTATAGTAAGCTATGAGATCCCACATGCATACCTTTGCTCTAGTACAAAGAATAGAATCTGTGAAGAACAATGAACATTCTAAAGCAGAAACTCCCAACGATCTCACCAAGTACCAAACTGCTCACCAAGGAATCAAATGAGCCAATCATACATACACACGCACGCGCATACGCGCACACACACACACACACACACACACACCACAAACTGGACAGGACAGATGGTGTTAGAAAGGGCCATGAAGCAATGGAAATAATACTCTTAGTGAACTCACTTTCCTTCATGAACTCACAAAAAAAGAATCAACTTTAATAACTCTAAGAAGGATCGCCTGGGAGGGTAATATAGCTCACAAAGAGAGCATTGGCACAAAAATGTAGTTTTTTCCCCTCCATTCTGCTATTCATTATTTTTAAAAAGAGACTAAATAATAACCCAGAAGCTAAGGACTGAATAATCCTTACCCTCTGCTGAGACCCTGTGCTTTATCTTGGTTGTTGCTGTTGCATGGGTTTGCTTTATGAAGTGGGGAACGTATGATGCCCAGGCTCCTCCCAAAAATTCTGGGGTCAAGTGAATCTTCTACTTCTACCTCACAAGCATCTTAGACTACAGGAGTGCAACACTGAAACTATCCTACTCTTTCTTAGATAATTATGAATCATAAAGAGGCTGCCAATCACCAAACAACCTTCAAACCAATCTGCAAATTTGAAGAATATTTCCATAGGATCACCTACATAAGTTATTTTGGTTTCTATGACACCAATGAACTATATGAAACTACTAATTTACATACTAGTTTATTTATTTGCTTTTACTAAGTAATTGTACAAAGGTATTTCAATTCTGCAAGTCAGGTTATTGGCGTAATGCATCTTGATCAATGTCACCCCCCCAACACACCATTCATCCTATCTTATATACTAGTTTACAGTTCTAATTTTCTTCTCCTTTAATTTGTTCTCCTTTGCTCTTTAGAGAACTCTATGATGTGAGGGACTACCATGTAATTTAACCAATTCCTTGTGGTACTGGGGTATGAACCTAGGGCTGAAAGCTTGCCAGAAAGACACTCTACAAATGGAGCCCTAACTCTAGCACCATTCCTTTTGCTTACTCCCCACAAAGTAGGAACAGTTATTCTCTGCTTATAGAGCAGAAAACAAAGGTGCAAAGAGGTTGCAAAACTTACTAAGATTTTATACAAATGTGATTTCAGAGCTTGTTACTTTTTTAATCCAACAAAATAATAGCACATATAAAGAATGAAAGAACATACCCCTTGGGACAGTAAGATTCTTTTTTTTTAATTTGCCAGTCCTGGGTCTTGAACTCAGGGCCTGAGCACTGTCCTTGGGTTTTCCTCAAGGCTCATGCTCTACAACTTAATCCACAGAACCACTTCTGCCTTTTTCTATGTATGTGGTACCCAGGGTCTTTGTACATGCCAGGCAAACACCCTACAACTAGGCCAAATTCCTGGCTCTGTGGCAGTGAGATTCTATCTTAAGACAAACATTTAAGGGACTCTTGGCACCTGTCATTCTTGACTTTGTATCACTTTGGTGAAAGTGACACACCACTGCCATTAATTTGGTCTTTTAAATGTGTCCATTACAATAGCACCATGAATAAATAGCTTCTCTTGCTTCATCTGTCCTTTCACAAGGAGAGTCTCTCTGACTGAAAACATACACCTTTTATAGGCCATTTTGGATCGTACTGCAAACTAATTGCCTGGATCTAATTCAATAAACTGTTTCTAGATATGGAATTAAAACTCACACTCCCAGGTTTAGAGGTACACAAAGGGTTGTATGGAAAAATAACAACAACAACATAATATGGATAGAAAAAGAAAAGGCAACAAATGAAGCCATCTCACAGAGCTGGGAATGGGGAGTGGGGGCTGGCCACTGTGAAGGCTTTCTGTCATAGTGATTTCCAGAAACACAGCAGCACATTGTAAAACCTTCCAACACTGAAGAACTCTGGGAAGAAGACAGTCCGTGTCTAGTTCTGATGAGAACTACTAAATCGACTGCTGTGAGCATCAGAGAAAGCAATCTTTCTGGTGGGGATGCACACCTGTCATTTAAGTGAGGCAGGAGCCTTAAGATCTGGGCACCGGGCAGCTTAAGCAAAAACTAGAGACCCCATCTGAAAAACAGCTAAAGCAAAAAGGGGCAGATGAGAAGGGGGTGGCTTAAGGTACTCAAGTGCCTGCCTAGAAAACACAGGCCCTGCGTTCAAACCTCAGTATGAGGAGTGGAGTAATCCAAGAATATATATGTATATATATTCTTTTCCCTGCAGTGCTACAAATGAAGCACGCTGCTTGAGAATGTTCATATTCATACATTAAATCTGTCAGTAATCACTAGGGACACAACAAACCTGGGAGAACAGGTGTGTATGGCAAAGATAAAAGCCAACAACTCAAGGGAATTAGGTATAAGAATTGATGTTTTCTTTTTCTTGTTCTTTAATGGACTCTGTATTGAAGAGGTTTATTTGTGTTTGTTCTGTGATGCTAGAGAGCACATCCAGGTCTTTGCATATGATAGGTAAATACTCTGCCAATGAGCTATAACCTCAGCCTATACTCCAAAGTTTCACACAAGACTTTGAACTTCCAGCTAGTAAAAAGCTTTTATCGATCTTCAAACAGCACTCAGAAAACTTAGAAAGTATAGTAGTAATTTTCTTTCCTCCACCAAACACTTTCTCCCAATGTGGCAGAACTTTGAGAAGGGCAGAACATTTGATGAGGGAATATTGGAGCTTCACTACCTCACTCACCCCACCCTTCACTATTCTGCATTTCTTTCCCTTAATCCAGAATCTGGCATGGAGTTAATAACACACATAGCTGGACATGCAGAAGGGAAGTCTCTACAGAACTAAGGTGGGGGAGACTAACAAGGGTTTGAGGCTTAAGTAAATATACTGATGAACTCTGAATTCAAAAAGTTCTCATTTACGCCAGGCATGGTGTTCTAAACCTGTAACTTTAGTACTTTAGAGGCTGAGGAGGGAGAACACAGGCCAGCCTGGGCTATACAGAGAGACCCTTTCTTGAAAACAAATGAACAAAGTTCCTCCATATCTTTACAAGGAGTAACATTAAAAGCACACAGAAAAAGCCAAACCAAAGAAGTAAAACTCAAGGACATACTGAATTTAAACTCAGATGTGTTCCAGACTTAAGACTGTGAGATGGGGTCTAAAACCCTTGAAATTACAGGAAAATTTTGGAAATTTGCCCTCATGGGTGCTGTTTTCTAAATGAAAATGTTAAATAAAAACGCATTATGAAATAATAATCATTAATGAATAGTAAAGTGTTCATTAGAATGGGTCTAATAAACAGTGATGACTTTCTCGTAAAATTTGCTTTCAAAACTCATATATAAAAAGCTACAAATATGCGAGTGCAATGACTCAGACCTTTAATTTTAGCTATTTGGATGGTTGAGATTGGGAGAATAATGGCTCAAGGACAGCCTGGATAAAGAGTCTCCTAGACTGCTTCTCAGTAATTGGGTGTGGGGAATGTGCATCTTTCATCTTAGCTATGCAGAAAGTATAAATAGGAGGAACTCAGTCCAGGATGGCGTCGGCAAAACTGAGAACCTATTTGAAAAACAATGAAGACAATTTAGTTCAAATGGTGGAGCACCTGCTTACTAAGCAAGAGGCCCTGAGTTCAAGCCATAGTACTGCCAATTTTATGGAGTATATAAATGTTTTGATGAGTGTACCTATTGTCTAATGTTGAAATTAAGGTAAATAATGTATCTGTCTCTTGAAATATTTATCTTTTCTTTATGGTATGATCACTGAAAGCCCTTTCTTTCAGGTTTTGGAAATACAGAGTACATGATCATTATCTGTGTTTTCCCTACAACGTAGTATCATGCCTGAACTAATTTCTTCTTGCTGCATCTTAGATGGGGCACTGTTCACTACAGAGGGTGGATGTACTTCAGTTCAATTCATGCCATTTTAAAAGACATCTGAGAACGCCCCTCCCCCAAATTAAGAACAAAACCTGGTGGCTTCAAGGGAATACTCAGAATCTTCCGGTGTTCAGTCTGGGAGATGCAGGAATGATCTACAAAGCTTCTTGCCTCTTATACCAAAGCTATTGCAACACTCAATTGTCAAACTGAATACCCTCAATTACTGCCCTCATCTTAACAGAAAACAAATGCAACTGTTCACCTGTAAAGATGAGCTTTTGTTGTATAAAAGTTTACCAATGAATTCATACAGACTCAGCCCAACAACACCTGGGCAGAAACATTCACCTCAAGCTTAACAAACCTATAATTCATATGCATTCAGCATATTTTCTAGAATACAAAACCACCACAGCTATCATGTTTTATCAATTTATAATTTGCTGTCAACTAAATTAAAACAAGTACAGTACATTTTGATTTTTGAATGCTAAGATGTTAAAAACTACTTGCCTTGATGAAATACACTACTGCAAAGAACTGTGACTTTTCAAAGACCAGAATGTGGTAAACTTTCTTTTGTAATAACCAAGAGGAGGGAAAAATCTGTTATACAACTCATTCATTCAAAGCTTACTTATTTCCTAACACATTTGAGATTGGAACATTATGTGTTAATGGAAAAAAATCTTAACAAAGTAAAAATATCATACAAAAATATTCACACAGGCCAAATATGATGCCACACATTTGTAATCTCATCTACTTGGGAGTCAAAGATCAGGACAAGAGTAATTGGAGGGCAGCTTTGGCAAAAGAAAGCAAAAATCTATCTCAACAAACAAGCTAGATGTGATGAAATGCTTCCATCTCGGCTATGCCATAGGCATTGATAAGATAGGCCCTGAACAAAAATGTGAGAACCTCCAAACAATAATGGAAGCAAGAAACAAGAGCTGAGGGTATAGTTCAAGTGGTATAGTATCTGTGTAGCAAGTGCAGGTCCCCAAGTTCAAAACCCCAGTATGGCAGTATTTGTACATATTTAAGAACATTTCATTTTTATATTCACATACTTATGTACTAACATTCACTCATACACACACAGTGCTCTTTCTTTCATAAATTGTGTCAGGTACACTGAGAACTTTTACTGTGCCTAAGTTCCTTGCTTGGGATTTTACAGGCTTTTTTTTCTTTTTTAAATTACATAAACCATACTTGCAATTCAAAGGCTATGATTCCCAATTTGAACTTATTTTAAATGGAGCGATAATGTAAGGCAACTTGCAAGGCAATTTCAGTGCTTTAGGCTTTTTATGGCTCTTTTATTTTATAATCTTTGCCTAATCCTAATTTACCAACAAGTTTTAAGCAACCAATCTTTATCAAATCTTCCCAATGGATTAAAATGAGTTTGAGAAAACAGCAACTTTTCCCCTAACTTATATTTCACAGTTTTTAAATTAAATTCTATTATTGCAGTGTTAAGGTAACAGGCGTAACAGGTAAAAGGGTAGGGGAAGTTGGCTGGAATGCAGAAATGATGGAGTATGCTTTCAAAAGAAGATTACATCTTCCTGTTTACTCTCTTTCATTGATCTCTTGCTCTGGGAAATTCAGTTGTCATGTCATGAAGTCATTCAAGCAATTCTCTGGAGAAGTCTTCCTGGCCTCTTGCAAGTATCCAGAAAAGTCTGACCAGACAGGCAAATGAGACATCTTTAGAGGCCAAATCCAGACAACATCAAGCCTATGAGTTCCACACCAACCCAGCTAAAAAACTCAGGAGACACCATGGCCTAGAGCCAGCCAGTTCTGACAGACTTGTTTGTGTGTGCGCATGTGTACATGTGTGTACATGCACACATAAGCATGCATGCGTACATGTTAGGGCTTGAACTCAATGGCCTGGGTGGTGTTGTTCCTTAGCTTTTCCATTCAAGGCTGGTACTCTTTCTACTTGGGCCACAGCTCCATTTCTGGCTTATGACTTTCCTGCTTGGGCTGGCTTCAAACCTCCATCCTCAGATAATAGCTCAGTAGCTAGGATTACAAATGTGAACCACAGGCATCTGGCTCTGAAAGACTTTTTTTTTTTTTTTTTTTTTTTGCTAGTCCTGGGCTTGAGCTCAGGGCCTGAGCACTGTCCTTGGACTTTCTCAAGGCTAGAGCTCTACCACTCGAGCCTCAGCACCACTTCTGGCTTTTTTCTATGTATGTGGGACACAGGAATCGAACCCGGGTCTTCGTGCATGCTAGGCAAGCACTCTACCACTAGGCCAAACTCCCAGCCCTGAAAGATTCTTGATATGAGGATACTGCATGTGGTATTGTGTATTTATTGTTTCTAGCAGCTTACGGGGCAGTTTGCACACAGGAATAGACAGCAGGCTGAGACTTTCAGATGGATGGGCACTTTGGCTAAGAAGAGGATCCTTAAGAGAAGTTTCTTAACTAACAGAAAGTTAACAAATACCCCTTTCCTCTGAGGCATCTAAACCTTTCCTAATTACGGCATAAAATATACAACCAAAGATGTACCAGAACTGAACTAAGGGAGCATGGTAGTGGCTCCAAGAAGCCATATGCATGTGCACGTGCACACCCACACAGACACACACACACACACACACACACACACACACACACACACACACACACGTACAGACACATATGGTCTCCAAAGCCTATAGTTAACTGGCCTTCGTGTTCCCCCCACTGCTACAAAGAAGCAGCTTATACACGGGCACTTCTCTGCTACCAGTTTTCCCTCTGAAACATCCTAGCAAGGGCATCCAATCCTTTCTGCAAGTGAGATGGTTGGGGTTTTTCTCTAACGATTGACCTACTTCCCTGAGTGTAAGCAAAGAAAAGCAGAAGAGAAGGTTCCTGAGAAATCAGAGCCTCAGAATCAGAAGCCTTATTTTTCTGGAACACAGACAATTCACTGTTTGGTTCCTCTGCCTTGGGACAGAAGATGGAATGAAGACCTAAAGGAAAAACCTCTTGGAAGCGATGTGACCACAGTTAACTTGGGGAAGTCAAAGATCACGTAGACTAAATGAGAGCATCCATACAGTTAGCTACAAAGGTGCAGAGGAGCTCAAGCACACTCATTCATCTGTAGATTGGACAGTTCAAATTCAAACTCAGGCACTGCCTCCTGGCTGAGTAATAAGCCTTACATGATATTCTCCATTTCCCTAAGAGTCTTTTTTGTTTTGTTTTTTAACAGTGAGGCTCTTACCAGGAGTTGATGTAAATGCCATACAAATATTGCTAGCAAAGCAGTTACCTAGGGATTGTATCAGAGCATTTCTATTCGTTGTCATCATTCTGATAAGTCTTCAGAGTCCTTATCATCTCATTTACAAGAGCATGGGGGTCTGAGAATAGCTTTAGAGCATGCTCAGCATGGGTTCATTCTCCAGTGTTGAAAACACACACAAAAAAACAAAACTAAGGTTACAAGTGCCTGGCATTTAAATATGGCTTCCAGTAAGAGCACACATATACCATTTAAGAACTCATGTAACAGGAGGCTTACCTACTGATACAGGGCCCTGCTGATCAAAAGAAACACTCAAGCTCCTGCACTGACCTTTTTCCATTGCTTCATGTCTCCAAGCTATCCTCCTGATTAGATTACCAAAAAAAACCCAAAAACAAACAAACATGGAGTACAGGGTAGAAAGTAGGAAATGACCTTGTAAAGCCTGGACCAGCTCACCTGCCTTAGAGAAGGCTACAAAAATAGATAACAAGTCTTTAAAGAGGGTGGGGGAGGGGGAGACAGAACAAATCTATTTTAAAGATTCTTTCTTTCCTTTTGCAATCACAATGTGCTTCACAAGTGCCCTGATTTTGATATTTCTACTGCCATCTTCTGCCCCTGTTTTTGGCCTCCTTCCACAGCTAATTTGGATTTTTCTTGTTCACTGAATAGATCCAGCCAAGGCAAAGAGACAATTAGATGGCAGAAGAATGAATGAGAATTTTTTTTAAGAAAGAAAAAGATCCCTTATAAATAACTCCCTGCAGAAATCTAAAATAAGTACGGACAATGAATTGTCATCCAATGTACAATACTAACAATATGAAGAACAAAAAATAAACATAAAAATAGTAGATCAGGCAATGGCTATTCATGAATCCCCTAGCAAATTATAAATAGACACAGGCTCTTCTTACGTTCAATAGCGACTTAAAGATTTATTTGTTTAACGTTGTGAGTCTCTACCAGTTATTCTAACCTGTAGCCAAAGTCTTTACCTAGGGACTTCTTGTCAAAAGTACTCTTAAATGCATCACTAATGTCTTACCATCATTAAATGCCTGAGACAGAATAAGGCTATCAGCTGCTAAAAACTGCCAGCCGACTATCAATGGCAGGAACACAATATGATCTCAAAGGCTTTGGACCAACTGAGGTGACGATGTAAAAGTATAGATGAGCAAGAAGTCCTCAATCCAGACAGGTTCCATAGAGAACATGAACACAGACCATCAGTCAAGGTCTCAAACTGCTGAGAGAGGCTGGTGACTCTCTTCCCAAACTTGTCACTCATCAGCAGACATCAACACAAGCCTACTAGCACACATGTGTACACACACATGCAGGCATATTCCAAGCAATTTATAAGCAGCTAAATACATCTCTGATACCAAGAAAAAAAAAGTTGTATGGCCTTTCTCATTCCTTCTTCCTCATTCATTATCATGTGATATAGCCTAAACCAATTATGGGCTAACTCTTTCAAAAAATAAATTCAGTATTCTTATCCAGAGCTTAACTTCCTCCTTGCTGTCAACCCACAATATACATACATGCATGGATACATACATGTGTACACACATGCATGCATACACATAAATACACAAATATACACATGTCGGAGACATTCTCCCCTTCCCTGAATTCTTAGCATAAGAATATGCCTGCATAGTTCCTTGCCCTAAGGTCACTAAGCAACCCTTGCCTGCTTGTATTGATATGTAAACATCCTACCACCTGACCTCCTACACTGAGCAGTACCCCAACCCCCTCTTGCCTCTCCTGAAGAGGCATATAAGCCCCTGTGTGAAAAATAAAATTCGCAGCTTGATCAGAACGCTTGTCTTGCTGCCTTCTTCGTGTCTCCTGTCCCTTTCATTCCTCCCTCTAGGTTCTTGGCCCTAGTTGACGTCCCGCCGGACGGGACATACACACACACACACATATATATATATGGTTTTGTGTATAAGTATTTTGACTTCCCAGCCCTTACTTCCTCTAAGATGTTAGTATAGTTTAATATAGGTAACACACTGCTCTCATTAAGAGATAATCCTCGTGAAAATTACACTGGTATTTGCAACACTAGAACAAGACCTGACACAAACTGGGCCAAAAACTTCAAGAAAAGAATAAACAAAAATGAACTAATGATAACCCATTCTGGACTGCAAAAGATTGCTAAAATGACAGTTCAGTGTCATGCTCCCTCTTCAAACTAAGTTTAATATGCTTGAAATAAGCAGGTGACTGGAGCTGCAAAAGACATACAAAAACTTACATGATCTTAGACTGAAACTTAGTTTTGTATCTGAGGGCATTAAGACGTGACAGGATTGTTAATCAGGAGCAATTAATAAATAATTTTAAGTAGCAGTGAATTCTACAAAGAAAGGCTAGACACTGTCAGGAATGAATAGTATATGAATGTTTCTGCTCAGCGTCTTGAATGATGACACACTCTAACACAATGATCTGGATTCGAAAGCCAGGAATGAACTTGTCTTGCTCAAGAAACACAACAAAGACCAGAGAGGGTGAGTGGAGGAATTAAAAGGAGAGAAACCATAGACAGTAGTGTTAGAGGACTCAAGCTACAAAGGAAAATCAATGGAAACTGTTCATTGATGTTCTACAGATTTTTTTCTTTTTCTTACTTTTAACGTCTACTACCTTTTCTATGGAAAATATAGCACCAGGAAAGAGAAGAACAAGCAAACCAAATGACTGTATGATAATTGAGCGGAAAAACAACAACCACATTATCTTGAATTAAGGTGGATGGATATAAAAATACGTTTGTAATTGCAATCCCAGCTACCCAAGAGCCTGAAATCTGAGGATTGCAGTTTAAAGCCAGCTTGAGCAGAAAGTCTATAAGACTCCTTTCCAGTTAACCACTCAAAAGCTGTAGCTCAAACAGTACACTGCCAGTCCTGAGTAGCAAAAAACTAAGGGACAGTACCTAGGTTCCAAGTCAAGTCTCAGTACTATTACTCACTCATACACACAAAAGCGTTTGAATTAATTATGTACCTTGGGAAATGGAACAACACCATAGATTAATACTTGAGACTCCAAGGATATGGGAACACAATTGTAGCCCTCAGCTGCTCTTGAATTCTGAAAGATTCTTTTATAATAAAAAAAAATGAAATGAAAAAGTATCTTTGGCACAAGGTCCCAAGTTCCACAATAGTAAGAGTGAATGAAAAAGGGTGGAAGAGAAAAAAGGAGGCAGAAAAGGGAAAGGAGGGAAGGAAGGAAGGGAGGGATGGATGGAAGGGAAGGAGGAAGAGAGGGATGGAAGGAAGGGATAGATGAAAGGGAGGGCAGAAGGAAGGAACTTTGGAATCTACATCTCAGGAGTAGGACACATGGTAGGTAAGTAACTACAACAGTGTTCTTACCAATTATGTGGCATATTTATCAACAGCAGAGAAAAATGTCACAACATTTATAGTCTTAAAAAAAGACCATAAAGCAAGTTTGATTAATATAGTTGCAGATATTATTTATCTGCATAAATCATCTAGGAACTCACAGAGAAAGTACATAAAGGCTACCAATTTTGGAATATTAATGGCAAGCAAGAGTGATTCAAGATGATTTGCATTTCTTCCATTTTGTTTATTTGTGGCTTCTTTCCACACTTAACACTTTGTATTACATTTACATGTAAATGGCAACAAGACAAAAAGTCTATACTTCAAACTAATAACTGAGAACATAATCTTTCATTCTAATATCCTGGGGAGTTTCCAAGTTCGTGCAACTGGTGTTTTGTGGATTTGGAATGTGTACAAGACTTTAGACATTCAGCAAATAGTAACACAGGTATACTATAAATGCTAGCAAGGAGCAGCACTTCTCTGAGAGGAATAGGCAGGGTCTCTGAGGTGACAAAAGAGGCCCAGGACACTTGTAGAAATCACCCAGCGGGGTCACAAATGCTGTGGTACATCTCTAGATAGTAGTCATGAAAACTCAGTGGATGTACCAATGTGACCATACGACACCCTTCATTTGTAATGTCCATGCTCTAAATCTGAGGCCATTCCTGTTCTCTGACCCGTGTGTGCCTTGACCTTGAAAAAAGAAAATGTTCCACACTGTCCATTCCCCGCCCCGCCCCCAAAGTCTTATTTTTTAAAGTTACTGAGGGAACCATGGCAGTGAAGCAAATTAACTGAATAAAGAAGACGAGGAGGAAGAGGAAAAAGAAGAAGCAGCCTATGGTCTTCCCACACTGCTGTAACATATCCCACTGGCATGTTATATTTACATTTAATTTAGGCCAGACAAGACTCTAGCAAATCTCCCTAGCAGTTAAATGACTCCTTCAGAGGGATGTCAAGATATAAATCCCAAAGTCTGCATCCATATCAACAGCAAAACTGTTCAAAGCCCTATCCCAAAGGCAGCTACTTACCAGAGAAATGACACAACCAGAGAGGCATTTCGCATGAAAGACTGGAAAAGGGTTCCACATTCACTTGGAGACCCATTTTTCATTAATTGAGCTGGGGAAGGCCAGGTGGCATAATGCTGGCAGTTGAGCTGAACTGGTTCCACATTTCACCTCCCCTTTACTCCCAGTTTATATCCCACATTTACAGCAATGAAAATAAAAGAATTGGGGATCAGAACACCCCCCCCACACACACACACATGCTTTACTTGTTGGATATGCACAGGACTTAGACAGCACTTGTTATATCCATTAGGGTACTCTGGGATATAGTGAAGTCAAAGAAATCTTCAGCCATAACCATACATTTTGCACCGAAGAGCAAGTCTCGTGTATCCAAATGTTGCTGCATGGCTGCAGGAATCCTGCCTTGATGATACAGTGCTCTGCTCAGGTTGGTGGATCTGCCACTGTTTTGGATAAGAAGGTCTGCACAGATCAAGAAGGAAGTGTACTCCTTCACTCTATTTCTGCTTAGCATGTGCTTGGCATAAAGGCTTGTGCAGGGTCCTGTATGTTGGTCTCCAAAGGATAATGACTATGGTCAAATTTGCTCTAGGGGTCTGAGCCACGGAGTTTTAAAAGTGAGTATTATCTCTGATAATGCCCTAAACATTTCTACTTCATCAAGCCATAAGGAGAGGAAATTCTGTCACATTAATGGGATTTCTATGGTTACTTTATCCTCTTCATTTCTAGGCCTTTCTAACCTATAGTTAGGAGATTATAACAACATACTATATATCTTGTTATATGTGATACTGTGTGCTAAATCTAGCCAGGTAAGAAATGTCTTGTTTAACTCACACAATGCTTTATATAGCTTTTAGAAATGAGTTGCTTAGCAACTCAGTGTCTATGGTTGGATTGATGGATAAATAGAATCTGGTAGAAACATACAAAGGAATACTATTCAGCTTTAAACAGAAATTCCCACACAGCTACTTCAGCAAACCCTGAGGACATTCTGGTGAGTAAAGCAGGCAGTTACCTAGTCATGTATGAAGCCATTTACATGACGTCTCCAGAGCATTCAGTCACAGAGACAGAGAGTAGCAGAAACTGACGTGAGGAGAAATGATGAGTGGGTCACAGATAAAAAGCTTTACTTCTGCAAGAGTTCTGGCAATGTACACTCAGCACTATTGAACACTTAAAACAAGACTGATTGAAAGTTCTATGTGATGAATATTTTAGCCCAGTTTTTTTAAAATACTGTCAATATTTAAAACATGCAAGAAATCAGAGTAAAAATAAATCCAGATTTTCAGGTGTTTAAGAATGGACAGGACTAAATCCACTAGCACTGTGATGTTCATTGCAGCGCTACTTACCACAGCAAAGATATGGAACTAACCCAGATGCCAGCTGATGAGTGGATCAACAAGATGTGGTATTTATACACAATGGAATTCTATGCTGCTGTCAGAAAGAAGGACTTCGCCCCATTTGTAAGGAAATGGAAAGACTTAGTAAGCCAGACTCAAAGAAACATAGGCTCAATGGTTTCCCTCACTTGTCATAATCAGTAGAAACCTTGGGCTCTACTAGCAGAGATTTACAATAGAGCCGTATAGTATGATGCTAAATGAAAGGACCTCCAGGATATAGAAACAAAAGCCATATTATGAGTGATTGTTGTTCTTAATGTACTATGTTATCTTTCATCTCTTTTGCTGCCCCTTGGTTATCTCGTGTTGTTACAGTATTTTACCTTGTTATCTGATATATTGTATATATGAGTATTTGGTTATTTGAAATTGGGTAGGGAAGGGGGGAAAAACAAGATGAGGGGAGGGGTGGGGGTAGGGAAATGGGCAACAAGACATGAGAAAGGGTATCAATATTGGTGAAGTAATGCACCTTCTATCTGGTGAATATAATGTAACCCTTCTATTAATTACAATAAAAATATATTTTAAAAAAAGAATGGACAAGATATGTCAACACTGGTACTAGGCAATGCATGGCAGGGGCAGAGTTACCATGTGTCAATATCAGCTCCAGTTCTCTAAGTCCCCACCTCCTCTCCTGGCTATCTATACAGCAGGTTTCACAATCCTGAGTCAGGCAGTGCCAACAGAGTGTTTGTAAGCTTCTGTAGGAATAAGGGAAAAGAAACTTTTCAATAAAAGGAACTTCTACTGATACCTGTAACAGCTATGTGTGCTTAGTGAGGCACATCCCATCTTCAAGTTTCTTTGGTCTACCTAGTATTTCCCTTTATCTTTATTAATATTGTCTAACTGATATTAGCATGTCCATTTTAAACACAGAATAGTCAATAGCAAATTCAAGATTCAATGTCTAGTCTGTTATTTACTAACCCCCCATGCTCACTCTACTACCCACTCCAGAGTTCAGGAACACCAGATTTACACAATGATTCTGGGAAGGATCAAGGTCTGGCCAAAAATCAGATTGCTTGTTTCCAACTTTCAGCTGCCAGAAGCATAGGTGACCTATGAATTTGGCTTTCAACTGCACACTTTATTGTTGTTATTTTTTATAAGAACAAAAATTACAGAGCTACAAAGCCAATTTTTAATCTCTATGCCCAATCAAAAAACAGAATAACTAATGTTAATATCTTGGGTTTTTTAAATACTTGTTCATTCCATAAGAGCTACAAATATATACATATACTTTCTTTTACTCAAAATAGAATCAAAGTATACATTACACAGTTAATTTTATCTGGAACATTAGAGGCACAGTTAGAATTCATTAGGCTGAAACTATGGACCAATCTCTTATAAGAAAACATAAAAAATTCTAAATAAAATTTCATAAATCAAATCTAATAATAAATGAAAGAATAATGTATCATGTACTGAGATATTTTCTTGTTCAACATCTGAACGAAAAATTTATCAATGTAATTCATCATACTCTTAAACCAAAACAGAAAAATCCATATAATTATGTCAAGGGACAAAGAATAAGGATCTAAAATACTCTAACATCAATTCATATTTTTTTTAAAAAAGACTGTAAATAGCACAGACCTTCTTCCACTTGAAAAGGAGGTTTACAAGAAATAACTAACATTACACCTACCGATAAAATAAGGAATGTCTTCCATCTACAATGCGGAACAAGACAAGAATAACTGCATTCCTAGGTCTCCTTCAACATATTATTCAAGTCCTAGGCAAGGAAACAAAGCAAGGAGAGGAAGACAAAGGCATTGAGAAGGCAGAGGCAAATATGACAAAAAGCAGATTTTGTAAGTAAGCTTTCCTGGAGTGCAATGCCTCTGTTCCCTTATATATTATCTGGGAGTGTTTTATTCTACAATGGGCAGAGAAGTAATTGCCACAGAAACCATGAAACCCACAAGACTGAAATACTTGCTATCTGGTCTTTTAAGAGAAAGCTTCCTAAACCCTGATCCACATAGGTCATCTGATAAAAACTGAAGTATTACAAAACATACAATCAATAGATAAAAATCAATTGTATTTCCATCTAATTTTCAATCTGTACTCAAAAAACAAAGCTTAAAAAATAGAATTTAAATAGAGTATACACACCTACACACAAATCAAGGAGTAAATCTGACTAGAGATATGAATGATCTGTAGAAAAATTCACTGAAATAAAGGATCAACCCTTATGATGGGTCACTAATTCATTCATTCATTCAGTTCTGGAGATCAAACCCAGGACCTCATACATGCTAGCAGGCATTTTACCTGCAACATGTTCAGTCTCCATAGATAATATATTAAAATTGTAAAATAATCCTAAATAATAGCTAACTATTGCATAAATACAGTCCCAACCAAAGTCCCACCATATATGTTACAGAACTTGAAAGTGATTCTTAGATCCATATGGAATAATAAAAACACCAACAATGGCCCAAACAAGTCCGAAACTGGAGTATGGGCTGGACACTGGTGGCTCATGTCTATAATCCTAGCTACTTAGGAGACTGAAATCTGAGGATCCTAGTTTAAAGCCTGTCCAGGCCAAAAAAAAAAAAAAAAAAAAGGTGAGAGTCTCATCTCATTTCCAATTAACCATCAGAAAGCCAAAAGTGGTGCTGTGACTCAAAGTAGTGGAGTACTAGCTTTAAGCAAAAGAGCTCAGGGGCAGCACCCAGGCCCCACAATCAAGAAAATGGAGTGTGGTTGAGGTATCATCCCACTTTTGGTTGCCAGTGCTGGTGACTGAACTCAGACACTCATGTTCAGCTTTTTAGGTTCATGCTGGCACTCTAATCATTTGAGCTATGCTTCTAACGCTGCTTTTTGATGGTTAATAGGAAATGGGACACTCATAGAACATTTTTCTTCCTGTCTAGTTTCAAATTCCAATCCTTGAGGTCTCAGCCTCCTGAATAGCTAGAGTTACATGTGTGAATCACCAGTGCCTGGCATATTATTTAAACATATTTCCATAGAGAAAGTAAACGTTTTCAGCAAATGGGGCAAAAAATTGGATTTTTGTGTCAAAAATATCAAACTCAATATGGGCAATAACTATCAGTAAAACACAGCTGGAAACATGTCTTGAGTGGTAAAACATTTGCCACACATGCACAAGGCCCTAGGATACGTGGCTGGATTCAATCCCACCACCACAAAATAACAATCAAACAAACAGAAAAGCCTAAAGGACTATTATTTATTTATTTAGCTGGTTGTGGGGCTTGAACTCAGGGCCTGTGTGCTGTTCCCTAAGCTTCCTTTGCTCAAGGCTAGCGTTCTACCACTTGAGGCACAGACCCACTTCCAGCCTAAAGTAATTTATGGGAGATAAGAGTCTTACGGAGACTTTTCTGCCTGGGCTAACTTCAAACCTTGATCCTCAATTCTCAGCTTCCTAAGTAGCTAGTCCTATAACCACCAATGCCCAGCTATAAAATTTATGAGGAGAAAAACAAATCGTTAGATGAAAATATCTTCTTTGTTAAATAGTGACTCCTTTGTATAACTACTTAAAGTATAATAAAAAAAATTAGAAAGGAAGAAAGAAAATATCTTGCCTGTCAAAGTGTGATTCATGAGAGAGACACTAGTAAGGAATACAGCATAATTAAATTTATATTTTTTAAAAGACACTATTAAGAGGATGAAAACACAAAGAAACCAAAGAAAAAATATTTGCAAATCATGTACCTGATAAAAGATTTTTATTCAGAGTATATAAAAATTCTAAGACCAGAAGCATTGCCTAGTGGTAGAGGGTTCACCTAGCATGCACAAAGCCTGGGTTCAATTCCTTGGTACCACATACACAGAAAAAGCTGGAGATGGTGGTGTGGCTCAAGTGGTAAAGCAGAGCACTAGCCTTGAGAAAGCCCAAGGACACTGCACAGGCCCTGAGTCCAAGCTCCAGGACTAGCAAAAACAAAAAACAAAAAACCTAAAACCTTTTTAATGCATAAAACATCAAATACAAAAAGGAATATTTGAATAAATACTTCAACAAAGGAGGAATAAGAAAAGCAAATAAGCTCATGAAAAGAATCAACACCCTAACGTCATTATACGAATTAAAATTTTAATAATGAGATATTACTCTATAATATCAGGATAGTTTAAGACCAGTCCAACCAGCTATTGGCGAACAATGTGAGAAAAATGTAACTGCTGGGTTGGAATATAAAATGCTATCTCCATTTTGGAAAAATTGTGCCAATGGCTCCCACATATAATTCTAGCTACTTAGGAGGCTGAGATCTGCGGATCATGGTTCAAAGATGACCAGAGCAAGAAAGTCTACAGGACTCTTACCGCTAACTACCAAACAGCCAGAAATGGAGCATGGCTCAAGCATATAAATATTTAAATATTAAAAAAATAAAAGTGGATATTGTAGAAAATCCAGTTATCTGCCCCTAAATATTTATCCAAGAGAGAAAAAAAAAACCCTACATCCATAAAAACCTGTATCCATAGAAGATACACACAAATTTCCACAGCAGCTCTACTTGTGATGGCCCCAAAACATAAAACAACGATGGCTAAATACATCCACGTAATGAATGAGATGGACAACTGTTATATCCTAAAACATGAACAAATTTCAGAAATAATATGCAAGTGAATAAAGCATAATTCACATTTATACTGTGACTTAAGCCAAACCCATCCCCCAAGCAAAAAAAAAAAGGTATTTCATTCATGTAAAAATCCTAAGAAATGCAATCTATAGTGCACTGCTTGGAGGCATCCTATTGGGTATGTGAGAATGAGGAATGGATAGAGCAAGTGGGGCTGATTGTAAGCAGGCATGAGGAAACAGGCACAAAGGGACAGGACCATGGTAACTTTCTTTGAAGACAAGGTTCCATTACAATGTCTGGCTTCCAGTTCCTGGGCTCAAGTGATACTGCCTCAGCTTCTCAAGTAGCTGGGACAATGGCTCACTCATTTCTTACTTGGGTTGATAAGTTTCCTGGATATACATTCTTGTCAAAACTTTGAATACAGCTAGGTGCGGTGGCTCATGCCTGTAATCCTACCTACTCAGGAGGCTGAGATCTGAGGATCACAGTTCAAAGCCAGCCCTAGCACTAAAGACTGAGACTCGTATCTCCAATTAATCACTAGAAAACCAGAAATGGGGCTGTGGCTCAGGGGTAGGGTTGTAGGTAGCCTTGAGCTGAAGAGCACAGGGACAGCACCTAGGGCCAGAGTTCAAATCCCACTATCAACTAAAAAAAAAAAAGGCTTTGCATACTCTCCAAACATGTTACAGGACATTGTACATGATATCTATATCTCAATGAAGATGATTTCTTTAAAATTTATAATTTTTAAAAAAAATTAAAAAATTTCCTTGAAAGTTAAATGTAGATCTAATTTTCACTTTTCTGTTTTGCTCATACATACCCAGAGATCTTGTATATTTTTATTTATAATATAATCTTTCATCATTTTTTAACATTTTCTGTTTCTATTTCCAAAGTCTTCCAACGACACATTCACATATGTCAATAATTTGTTCAATATTCCAAATAACTTTCTAAAATTCAGCCCAGGGGTCTAACACCAATTCCGTGATGTATGACATACCCATGAGTTTTGTTGAGTGACCCCTGTCAACTCTATACAGACATTGCTAATCAATCACTGCACTCATCTCTCTAAGCCTAAACGACTCCCATTTGAGCAGATTGGACCTAGTCCTATCTCTTTGCCATTTCAGAGGGCTATTGATTATTACTGGCTGAAGTTAGCAAATATACTTTATATCTTCACCTGCTCACTTGATTTTCTCTGAGCCATCTTGATACTTTCTAAAACTCAAGGAAAATGAATGCTACCTTCTGCCTTTAGGCTTAAGTAATGGTTTCCTTTCAGAACCAATTTAGAACTCAGCAATTCCAAGAAGTCTACTATTGACCAAGTTCAGGTCACAAGTAAGCCTGACATTGTCTGAATCCTTTCTACACAAGGATGCCAGTCATCACACTCAGTTGCTGCCAAGATGACTGAGTTTGACTCCTCTTACCTGAACAACCACTAAAGCCAAAATCCACACTGCAGAGTTGTCATGAGGACGGACAAATGTCTCACCTACACATACACACTTTCTACTTGTGTAAATAATGTGCCTTAGCTGCCTGTCCACTTGGCTCTCTACTTGCCATGCCTGTTAGTTGAGAAAGGGATGCTCTGGTGCTGGCCTCAGGACCGTCAGCTCTCCAAATTCACTAGTCCAAGTCCTGAAGACCACAATGAAGGTGCCTGGCAGCTGAGATACATGTATTCCTATTGCTCCCCTGAGAACCCACAGTGTGTTGATTCCCACAAATTCACAGTTTTATCCTGAGTTGAAATCGCACTATTTCTGCCAGGAATCACACACAGAAACATGGTTCTGTTTTGTTTCTGGACATACTGTACTGATAAATTTAGAAGGAAGTCACCATACCAACGTTTTCACACAAGGTGGGGGGGCAGAGGAGAGAAAGAGGGAGGGAGGGAAAGAGGAGGAGATAGAGGGATAGATAGATCAGCTATTAGAATGAGGATAGACAAGGTGCAAGAAAATACTTTTTTCCCAATTCTGAGCTTTGATACTCTCTCTCCTAATCTGTGCTTCCCTTTGCTGAACCGAGCCCATCACCAATAAAGTATGAGTTAGGTGCCAATTCCATCAAATATAATTTACTCTCTATAGTGAGATATGGTATGAGGGAAAATGAAGTCTCCCTGGTCCCAGACTTTCAGTGGGAACAGATATGCCTTGCAAGTTTTCCTAAATTAGCTACATTACATCTTGAGGAAATGGATCACTGGAACTCCATGCTAGCCCTTGCTCCAAATGCTCACAAAACACATTATTTCATCCCCAGCCACATCCTGAGACCTTGTACACCTTTCTCTACTTTGCCTTTTCCTTTACAAAGTTCACACACACACACACACACACACACACACACACACACACACACACACACACACACAGATGACTTGTATTTCATGGCCACTATCTAATGCTGCTCCCTTTCCACCAGCTATAATCTAAGCCTCACAAGAACAAGTCTTTTTAATCAATGAACTCATCAACATGTTCCAATTCTTAGCAAAGTGTCCAGAACAGGACAGATATGTAATAAATATCTATTGAATGAATGTCTGTACAAGACAAATACATTGGCTTCTGAAGTGTATTCAAAAGGTATCATGGTGGTTTTTTCTGTTAAACAAGTAGGTCGGCTTCCATAACTTCCAAATTCCACTGGGGCTCAGACAACCAGTGCTAGCAAGTGTCTTAAACTACATGACAGGCTGGGCCAGAACATCCGGTTCCCTAGGGCTTAGCGGGGACTTACGCTTGTTTTCTTACTCTTCTCCCTTGCCCTAGAGCTGTGCACACAATAATCTCAGTGTTTCAGAAACATTAGCAAAGAGAAGGATTTTAAACATCTCACCGAAGTGCTCAGCTCCAGGTAAGAATCCTTTGGCATTCTATTAAGGGCATCACATCAAAGAGAGGCTTCCAGAAGTGGAGGAGCCTGAGGATTCTGAGCACGGAATACAGGTCAAACAAGGCTCCTATGGAAAGCATGCTTCTCCAGGGACATTGCTGGGATTTTCTTTTGAATTCTGACCTTTTAACCTCATTTTTCTGAGATGTATTCCATACAAAATCTACTACAGGCCTAAATATTCAGGGGATATACCTTACTCATCAGTAATCCCAAGATCCTCTGAGATTCCAGGGCTCAACAACTTGAGTTTTCCAAAGATGGATACCCTTTGTCAAGACTCAAGACCTGATGTCAACTTTGATAACTTTTGTAATTACAGTATCAGTGTTCTACTAGCCTTTCACCAATGATCAAGTAATACATAACCAGGACATAATAAATAATTTTAAAACACAAATTCACACTGATAAGATGTCCAGCCAAACAAGTAAACTTTAATAATGCATTCATTCTAGCCCAATGTAACCAAACTAATGTAGCTTTCTTCAGACTAATACCAAAATGACTAATGAGGTATTCTACCTCCATTTGTTCATATGAATGGACAGCAGATCTCAATTTGAATGTACCATATCTGGAATGTTCCAATAGATACAGGGAGTTCCCAACCCACTGAGCTGCAGTGTAGTAGCACCTTTTCCTTCCAGGTGCTACTGTTGCTATTTAAAGATTTTTTTTTAATTCTACTTTATTATCTTTACTTAGTTGCACAAAGGAGTGATGGGGAAGAATGATAAAAGCAGTGGTGTTGATCATGATGCCATAGTACTTATAAACTGACATGCTGGATTGTAACCCCTTTGTAAAACTGATTTTAAAATGTCTTCTAACCTTTAACAACTCTTTCATCATTCTCAGTTCTAAGACCTCTTTGCAAGACAGTTGAATTAAGCAAGCTACAATGGGAAAAAGTTGTTAAGGATGATAAAGTTAGCCTGTCTTTATGACGTGCAAATAATGTGTTTCTCTAAACCCTACTACAATGTTTCTCATTGAATTCCAATAATTTCTTTAAGATTCTAATGGTGTCTCATACCAACAATGCATAGATGTGTGATTGTTGTTGTTTCTTTTTTGTTGTTTTTCTTTCTTTTTTTCTTTGGCAAGTCCTAGGGCTTGAGCTCAGGGCCTGTGCACTGTTTGGGGGCTTTCTCAAGGCTGGCACTCTACCATTTGAGTCACAGCACAACTTCCAGCCTTTTCTGTGTATGTGCTACTGAGGAATCGAAGCCAGAGCTGCATGATGTTAGGCAAGTACTCTACCACGAGGCCACACTCCCGGCAGGTTTTTTTTTTTCTTCTTTTAAACAGCTCTATCATCACCATCATCAACAACATCAAAAGCCAGATGCACCCATGCCTGTACTCATCACTACTCAGGAGGCTAAGATCTGAGGACCTTGGTTCAAAGCCAGCCTGGCAGGGAAGCACATAAGACCCTTACCTACAATTTACTACCAAAAAAGCCAGAAGTGGAGCTGTGGTGCAAGTGGTAGAGCACTAGTCGAGCAAAAGAAGTTCAGGAGTAGCCCTACAGGACAAGAAAGAAAAAGAAGAAAGGAAGGAAGGAAGGAAGGAAAGAAGGAAGGGATAAATCACCAGCAACACATAACTTTTTTAACTTACCTTCTCTTTGTAACTGAACTCCTCAGAGGCTAACTTAATTTCTAATAAGAACAGTCAAGATGAGGTTTACAGAGAACAAAGCTCTTCAAGCACTCAAATGAATATTCTCACTATGTTTACAATGTAAGGGAACTGGAAACATATTCAGATTAAGTGGTCATTTACCAGGTGAGAGTTGCTTTGAACATTATGTCCCAAGAGGTGCTCTCTTTTCCTCATGGAAAATGAGAATTTGGCCTCTTCTAGCCTCTGAAATGGATCATTGGCATATGAAGGGCAGTTCTATTTGGAGAACTTTCCACAGTGACAGTGGTATGACACTCATAGACCCTTGGAACACACAAGAATTAACTCATCAAAAAATTGTGGCATCCTCTATCCTGATTTCTATTGTCTGGAAAAGTTATTTTTGTGCTGGGCGTAGTGGCTCATGCCTGTAATCCTAGCTACTTGGCTGAGATCTGAGGATCACAGCTCAAAGCCAGCCTGAGCACTGAAGACTATGAATCAATCACTAAAAAATGGAAAGTGGGGCTGTGGCTCAAGGGGTAGAGCGTAGCCTTGAGCTGAAGCAATCGTGAATCTTTTAAAATTTAAACTAGGTACTTATGCACTTAAATTTGGACTATTCCCCCCTTAAAAAAAATGTTCTCACCAGGTGCTGTGGCTCATGCCTGTAATCCTAGCTACTCAAGAGGCTGAAATGTGAGGATCAAGGTTCAAAGCCAGCCCAGGCACTAAAAGACCTGAGACTCTTATCTCTAATTAATCACTAGTAAATGGAAAGTGGGGCTTGGCTCAAGCCTGAAGAGCTCAGGGACAGTGCCCAGGCTCAGAGTTCAAGCCCCATAAACACACACACACACACACACACACACACACACACACACACACACACACACACACACACACGTTACTTTTGCAAAAGAAAGTAAATTGCCTTAAAGTTAACTTTCTCCCTATCCGTGGATGGTAGGTTTCAAGTACTGCTAGCCTACAGAATGAGCTACTGTGGCCTAGTTCCAACAGCTGACTCGGCACAGGCCAGCTCAAACAATGCTTTGCAAGAGGCCAGTGCTGGAATTGGTGGGGCTCTGACAGGACCCTGCCAAAGTCAGCAATTTCTTAAAAATGAGGTCAGGTTATAGGAACCCAGAGGCTGTTATCTCTAGCCTGGTTTCTTGGAGAAAGGAAGGACCAGCCTACAACGTATCTACTATCCTCAAAGCCACTAGGAAACAAATGGCCACAAGCTCAGTAGATATGAGTGACAAGACGCAGTTTGACACAAGGCTGAAAAGTTAGTGAATGACTCTGAAATTACCACTTCATATAGGGGATATACAAATGAGGCCTTTGAAAAAAGGTAAGTGAGCTGTGCACAGACTCATTCTTAAACTGGATAGTAAGAAGAAATCAATGACACCAGGCTCATGTCTATAATCCTAGCTACTCAGAAGGCTGAAATCTGACCATTGTGGTTTGAAGCCAGGCCACGCAGGAAAGTCCATGAAACTCCTACCTCCTAATGACTACCCCCCAAAAAAGCCACAAGTTGGAACTGTGGCCCAAGTGGTAGAAGGCTAGCTTTGGGTACAAACATTCCAGGACAGCCTCCAGGCTCTGAGTCCAAGCCCCAGAACTGGCACAAAAATAAATAAATGACTAAATAAAATTACCAGTGAGTATAACTAAAATAAATAGAATATGTGGGGTGGGAATCACAAGTCAACAGATGATCAAAGATTTAAGATAGAGCTCCATAAAACCAATCATGGATTATTCATGTTATGAAAGAATAAACAGTGGTCATCATTCTTTACTTCATCCATTCAAACGTTTCCCATACTAGGCTCTAACCCTGGTACAACAGTTTATTAAACTAAACACAGCAGGGATACACTTTCAGGAAATGTACAGATCCTTCCTAAGGAAGGGCCACCATAGGAATTCACAAAAGTGGGGAAAACTGACTGGTAAGAACTATTTCACTTAGTGAAGACTCACTACACATACTTAGTGAATCCTAACAACCAACAACAATTAGGCATTCAGACCACCAAGGACATAGCTTCACAGAGGGCACGAGACTAACCAGGTCCTCCCAGAGACAATGATAGAACAGAGATGGAAGGCCAAGACTGCAACACTTAGCTTTAAACAGAATGCTACGGGGGGAAAAGACAGGAATGAATGGAGGGAGGAATTATCCTGACATTAAAAAAACAAATCTATGTGGCTGGGAATTTGGCCTAGTGGTAGAGTGCTTGCCTAGCATGCACAAAGATCTGGGTTCGATTCCTAGGTACCACATACATAGAAAAAGCTGGAAGTGGTGATGTGGCTCAAGTGGTAGAGCTCTAGCCTTGAGAAAGGCCAAGGATAGTGCTCAGGCCCTGAGTTCAGTCCCCAGGACTGGCAAAAAAAAAAAATCTGGCAAAGCATTGGTTAGCAGGACTGATAATTGTCTGCATGTTCCATTAAATATTTTTGTTGTAAACAACCCCATTTTTATTTTTATTTTTTTCATATAATTTTTATTTTAATTACTAGAAGGGTTACATTATATTCACCAGATAGAAGGTGCATTACTTCACACACTTTGATACCCTTTCTCATGTTTTAATCCCCATTTCCCTCCCCCCAACCCTTGCCCCTCATCTTGTTTTCCCCCTTTCCCTACCCTATTTCAAATAACCAGATAAACATATATACATTATATCAGATAACAAGGTAAAATGCTGTAACAATATCAGATAACCAAGGGACAGCAAAAGAGATGAGAGATAACATAGTACATTAAGGACAACAATCAGACATTATATGGCTTTTGTTTCTATATCCTGGAGGTCCTTTCATTTAGCATCATACTATATAGCCTTACTGTATCTAGGTTTTGTTCTATTGTAAATCTCTGCTAGGAGAGCCCAAGTGAGGGAAACCATTGAGCCTATGTTCCTTTGAGTCTGGTTAATTTCACAACATGATTTTTTCTAAGTCTTTCCATTTCTTTACAAATGGGGCGATGTTGTTCTTTCTGACAGCAGCATAGAATTCCATTGTGCATAAATACCACATCTTGTTGATCCAATCAACCCCATTTTTATTTTTTATTTATTTATTTATTTATTTATTTATTTATTTATTTATTGCCAGTCCTGGGCTTGAGGTCAGGGCCTGAGCACTGTCGTTGGACTTTCTCAAGGCTAGAGCTCTACCACTTGAGCCTCAGCACCACTTCCAGCTTTTTTCTATGTATGTGGTACCGAGGAATCGAACCCGGGTCTTCGTGCATGCTAGGCAAGCACTCTACCACTAGGCCAAACTCCCGGCCCATCAACCCCATTTTTAAAATACATAAAAGATATAAGCAGACACTGTACCAAAGGCAATGGATGGAAGGCAAGCAAATGCATGTCATCAAGCTCACAACTATAATCATCTCAAAAATGAAAATTAAATTAATAACAAAATATCACCACAGGATTACAATTAAGACTGACGTATCTTTACATTTGACTATATAGTGCATGACTTAATCTAAAATGTTCAGAATTTTTTAGGGTCCTTGCATTTTAAAATGTTTGCAGGGACTGTATCTAGTATACATCTCTTATTTGAAAATCTGATATCTGAAATGCTCTGAAATTCCAAGTTTTTTTGAGTCCCAACTTGACATTTAAGACCTTTTAGATTCTAAAGCTTTTTGGATTTCAGATTTCCAAATGACATTCTGGACCACATATGGAGAAGATGCAGAGAGCAAGAATCGTCCCCTGTCCACTGCTGGTGAAATGTATGGCTACTGAGATTCTACACATCACTGGTGAGGATGCATGGTGGCCCAGTTGTTTTTGAGGAGAGTAATAGATGTTTGCAAGCACTGAACAAAGCCTTATCATTTGCCATAGAGAAAACTTACTATAGGTACTTACCCAACCTCCCTCCCCCCAAAAAACATACCCTATGTTGATTAAAAAACCTCTCTTCAGTATACATGTTACTCCTTCCCTGGGACCCTAAACTATTATTTTTCTTTCTGTGGGTATCTCCTTCAGTGTCCTTCATCTGATGGATGGATAAACACATTGCAGTATGTTCATAAAATGGAATAATATGTAGTGGTACAAAGGAGCTAATGATGCAGCAACTATGCGAATGAACCTAACTTCACTGTATTATGTGAAAGAAGCCATGTGCAAAGGTCTCATACAAAATGATTCCATTATTATTACATTTGGAGAAAAGGCAAAATTATCAGGAAGAGAAAATAGGCTACCTAGTGATAGGGGTAGGGACACAAATTCCTTCTTCCTGCAAATGGGTAGGAAGAAAGCGTTTTTAGGGTAATGGGACTATTCTGAGTTGTTTTTGATTTTTGTTTTTCAATGAACCGGTAGTTTAAAACTATATTTCCAGAACAGTAGTTTCTTTATAAGCAATTTTTTAAGTATGTAAAACTCACTTCCTAAAGACACACATGCACACATAGACACACAAATAAAATTAAAGTCCACTGGATTAATACCATCCCAAGGAAAAATAAGTTTTCTTAATGATATAATACTAGAACATACATATTTTCAAACCTGTAAGTGATATAACAGACTTTTTTTTTTAACACCTCCTTTCTGGTTGGCAAGCAGAACCATTTGCTCCAACACCTTCATTCTGAATTCTGGAAGATGCACAAGGCAGTATGTGGGGTAGGAAATGCAAGTTGCTACTCAGCCTGTAATAAGTCCCAAAAGCTGCCTTGGAGATTGAGTCTTTTCAGAGAGGATGTTGCAACCTCCTAATAACGGCTTTTGGCTTTCCCATTAAGGACAGTGGGCATTAAGCATAATGTCCCCAGCTGCCCTGGAGTTCCATCCTCGTTTACTTTGTTACCAAGGTCAGGGTTAAAGTCCTTTGGGGAATCTTTTGACATCCCATAATCCTCTAATGCTGGGCTTAAAAATCCACACTCCTCTTCTGTTGTCTCTGGAATACTAACAACACCTTGACCCAACTTTTTTGCATTTCACATTACAACAGAAAGAAACTATGCAGAAACATTAGCAATAAGTTCCATAATAAGTCTGGCAAATGAATACAACTCACCTTCCCAGGGTTTGGGAAGCTAGGCAACTGGACTTCCAATTCTCCAGTACACATTTCTATCTGTCCTGGGGCTCCAAAGTCTATTCTCTTGGCATCTTTAGAGGTTTCTTTGCTGAACAGTCCCAGAGGTCTGGACTCATCTGCCTACCGGAGACTCACTGAAAACCCATATTACAAGCAATTCAAAGCATGAAATGAAAATTGCTGCTTTCAATTCCTGTAAGGATGAAAACGGGAAGCTGCCAGAAACTCTCTGTTCCTTCATTTTCCATGTCAGATTTCAAGAATACAGATAGCAAGCAGGCTGTTACAGGAGAGATGAATGTGAACTAAGAGGGAAGCATCCCTCCCCTAAATGTGACCCCACTATTGCAAAGCTTTTGCAATAAAAGGAAAGGTGGTAGGGATGAATAGAGAACAAACTAAAAAGAAAAAGAGAAAGAAATAAATCTACACTGATAAGGACCAGGACCAGACCCCAAAATAACTGTGATACAATGAACTTAACCCTAAACTGATCAAGGCAGAGAAAGAAGAAAAGTTTGCTTAAAAGAGAATCATCTAGAGTTTTGGCAAGGAATAAAACAAAAATTAACCAGGACCTTAGTTCTGTCACAAAGGAAGGAGATGAAACGCAACATGCTTCAATCATTGAAAATCAACTCATTATTTTTGGAGCCCCATATTGTATCCTCAACCATAACTATTAAATATTTATGCTATGTTTGAAAAATTAAAAAGAAATAAAAAAAGAAAATCATCTAGGCAGGAGTTTCCAATGAGGCTATATGGAGAAATCAGAGCAGAGGAACACCAGATTACCTGATGTGTGGCCCCTTCAGACTCATTTTTTAAAGGCTTGGTTCCTAATGAAATGTTAGAGATAAGGCTACAGGGAAATGATTGGGCCAATACTACAAATTATGATTGAGTCATAATTTGATAGCCTTACTTGAACGTTATGAACATCAGAAGGTGGCACCTGATTGGAGGAAGTGGTCAGTGGTACTGTGCCTTTGAAAGGTACATCTCCCCATCTCCTTCCTATTTGTCTCTCTGCTTCCTGGCACACATGAGGTAAGCAGCTTTCCTCCATCTGGTTCTTTTGCTACTAGTCTTCACCAAGACCAAGAACAATAGAGCCAATCAATCCTGTGAACAAAGGGACTGACACTTCTAAAACCATAAGCAAGGATTATCTTCCCCCCTTCAAATTGTTTTTATCTGGTATTTTGTCACAACAAAGAAAAGTGGATTAACATGTACTATATGAGGGGTAATTTCCTAAAGCATGTGAAACTGAACTATCCATGTCCCACAAACATTAAATGTGGCAGGAGATGAAGGTTCATTTTCAGGACAGGGTATCAGGAGAGGTCAGAAAAATGGGGTAATTCTTGACTAGCATGTGTTAACATGACTTTATGCAGAAAGGTCCAAGATTAATTTGTCATTTGGAATATCTAGGTATGGCAGGCATTCCCAGGCTCAAACATTTTATATTCTTCTAGGCTCCCTAAGTCATGTTATTTCATCCTACTCTCTTTCACTTATCTCATTCTATAAATCTCCTGGATAATTTTTGGGTCTCTCCTCTACCTTACTTTTCGGTCAGGCAGGAACTCCTTATTGGTCTCTCTGTAGTATCTTTGTCCTTCAGATCAAGGGTTGACAAACTTTTTTTAAAAAGCCAGACAGTGAACAATCCTGGCATATTTACAGCCTCTCCAAGAAATGTTTACTATGGTTGTAGCTCCAAAGCACACATATATATACACATATATATACACATATACATATATATATATATGTATATATATTCCAAACAAAGCACTGTGCTCCTATAAAACTTTATTTGTAATAACCAGTATTTGGATCATATTTGGCCTGAATCACAGCTGGATGGCCCTGCATAAAGTATTTGCTAGAGTAGTTTTCAAAACACACAAATATGAACACTTGAATAAAACCCACTGCCCTCAAGACAATTTTTAAGGACCCATGTCTCCACAGGCCATATAAGTATCTCTGGGTCCTTCATCCTACCTGTCCATTACAACTCTTACAACTATATATTTCTCAATTAATGACTTGCTTTTCAGAAAGAGCAACCTCTGGTACCTTCACGGGCTCATGCTGGGCCCTCTGCCCCAGAGGCTCCAGATGTCTGGCTGTCTGTCTCTTCTACCCTTTAAAACCTACCACCAATGTCTCTTCTTTCATGAAACGTTCCTTCACCTAAATTCAAGACATTCCCCCGCTCTCCTCATGTATTTCTTATATAGCAATTGTGACTGTGCATTGCCACCCACAGACATAGCTCTAATTTCCGGCAAAACAGCTAGACCATGGGTTAGGAGAAGGCTGTGATTTCTACATCTTTGTATCTTCGGGATAGAACATAATATTTTTCTCACAGCTAGCTTGTGATAACTATTTGTTTCATTAATTAGTAAAAATAAAATTCATTAAAAATCAAACTTGGTGCTCATTTTGCCTTGTAGAACTTCAAAGAAATCTGAATTTACTTAATGCTCTATTTTCGTTGTGCCAACTATTTTTAATTCAATGCTTGTGATTAAAACTTGTCCAAATGCCGGAATGAACTGTTCTTTCAGAGGATGATATAATTCAAAATTTCCCTTTTAAAGAAGATGCACTTTAAAACTGCTACTTAGCTGTCTCCCCATTAGTCTTTAATTAGCTGTTTGAACAAAGCTGAATACAGTTCATCCTCTTGCACAGAGCTAAGTCCTCCAGCAATTAGTTTGTCCTACTAACTATGACCGACATTACCATTGTGCCACCTTGGCAGGCAAATCATTGAAAAAGGGGCAAATTCCTACATCTTTCAGAACCTGGCCAGACTCTGAGACTATAGGATGTAAGAGTTCCAAATGACAATCATGACAATACATGGCTATCTGACTATATATATAATTTTAAAACTCACTATAGGGCTGGAAGTTTGGCCTAGTGGTTAAAGTGCTTGCCTAGCATGCACAAAGACCCGGGTTCAATTCCTTGGTACCACATACATACAAAAAAGCTGGAAGTGGTGCTGAGGCTCAAGTGGTAGAGCTCTAGCCTTGAGAAAGTCCAAGGACAGTGCTCAGGCCCTGAGCTCAAGCCCAGGACTGGCAAAAAAAAAAAAAAAAAAAAAAAAGAGACTCGCTATATTCAGTGTTGGCAAAGAAGAAGAAGGAATCTTCTCATACACATGTATGGGACTATGTATCATAGAACTCCTTTGATAGAGTGTTTTTACAAGTATTCAGATCCATGTTTCTGTACTTATTAATGTAGTGATGGTACATCAGAAACAATCATAAATGAGTAGAAGGTAATGGATATAAAGGTGTCCTCTGCAATGCTAATTTGATTAGGGTTTTTTTTCTTTAGTTGGAAATGGGATCACTATTTCATAATAATAATGTTCAGAATCAAGGATGTCAAAGTTCTCCATGAGCCAAACTCCATGACAATCATCTTCCCGAAAGCCCATATCCATGTCCGAGAGACATCTCCAGTTCTCTAAAATTTCTCATCTTAAGCCAAAAGATGACCTAAGGTCAGCTTTCACAAAGAAGAACCCCCCCAAACAAAAATTACAAAACTTTTCTTTAAATGGAGTGAAGAAATTATTATCTCTTATATTTCATTCCCCAATGTTCACATCAGGCAATCTTTCTGACTACTTTCAAAATACAGCCAACCATTCTGTACAACTTTTCTATAAGGTCTAATCACTACCAACTCACAACAGGATGACATCAGCTTGTTAGCTATGCTTTCTGTGTTCCAAACTCAACCTACCCTCTCATCTCCTTGCTATTACCAGAAAATGCACATACCACATCTGCTACTGGGGAGAAGTGGACTGTACTTCACAAAGACATGCATGAGGCTCCTTCTCTCAGCTTGTTTAAAGGTTCACTATCAGGTCTACCCTGACACATGGAAAATCCTATCTAAAATTGTAACGTGTCCAATTTCCAATTTATGATTCCTTTACTTGAGTCTGCTGCCTTTTCCATGATGTCATTACTGTCACCTAATATACTAAGTAATAGATTTATTTCTCACTGTTCAATGTCTAATTGCTAGTTCTAACACAAAGCAACCTAATAAACATAGGTTCCAACCACCATTTGTTTTCTTTATCTTTATCTTGTTGGTTAGGCTATCTGTTTGGAGAAGGATAAGGGGGACCATGAATACAACAGTTATTCTTACTAGGTAATACGTTGAAAATGAACTATACAACTTGTGGGTAGGGATGGGAGGAAAAAACTAGGAAAGCAAGGAAAGGGGTGACAGTGTCCAAAAAGAAATGTAGTCATTTAAAAAAAATAGAAAAAAGAAATATACTCATGCTGGGCTCTGGTGGCTCACACCTGTAATCCTAGCTATTCAGGAGGCTGAGATCTGAGGACTGCAGTTCAAAGCCAACTTGGGCATGGAAGTCTGTGAGATTCTTATCTCCATTTACCACCAGAAAACTGGAAGTAGCACTGTGGCTCAAAGTGGTAGAGCACTAGTCTGGAGCTGAAGCACTCAGGGGCATTGCCCAGGCCCAGAGTTCAGGTCTCATGACTGACCAAAAAAATCAAACAAAAAGAAGAAATGTACTCTCATTATGTACCCATTGCCTGTACCCTTCTATTATCACTTTTATAATAATAATAATAATAATAATAATAATAATAATAAATGTGAGTGTGTTAATTGAAAATAAAAGAGGTAGCCATAAAGGACTGACATGGAAAACTCCACAGAAGTTATACAAATCAAACAAACTGATAGTTACTATAATGACATTGTTAAATACAGATAGAAAGGGAAAGAACTGCTGGGCACACTGTTAAATACAGATAGAAAGGGAAAGAACTACCGGGCGAGGTGGCTCATGCTGTAATCCTGTAATCTCAGGAGGCTGAGATCTGAGGATTGCAATTCAAAGCCAGCCCAGGCACTAAATTAACCACTAGAAAAGTGGAAATGAGCTGTGGCTCCAAGGGTAGGGCAGTAGCCTTGAGCTGAAAATTCTCAGTGACAATGCCCAGGCCCAGAGTTCAAGCCCCATGACAGACAAAAAAGAAAGAAAGAAAGAGAGAGAGAGAGAGGGAGAGAGAGAGAAAGAGAATAAGAAGGCTTAGGTAAGATTGGGCACAACATTAGGCACTTTTCCGTTGGGTGTGTGTGTGTGTGTGTGTATGTCTGCGCAAATATACTCTGGGGAAATGGGACTATAGTCTAGCTGTAATCACATACTTTCTTGAAACCAACTTCTTCTGCTTTGCCAACCACAGTAATTTTCAGAAAGAAACCCTCATAAGCTGAAAGATTTCATTTTAAATAATCATTTCTACCTTGCTCCCTATTCCCAGATCATATTAGGACTAAATTAACACGAGCTCTAATACAAGCTTCAGAAGGGCAGGGAGATGTTATCTATACATTTCTATTAGGCATTGTCCTCACTGTCTGAAATGTACCTAGCACATAGTAGGAACTCAAAAATAAATTACTTCCAGGATGAGATTTCAAACAAATACATAAAGCTATAAAGAATTCTACCTGAAAGTACTGTTCAGTCATAATTTTTCCTGATTGTTGGCATCCCAGATTAATTATGTAGATATTCAAAGGCATTCTTAAACTTAACTGCTAAACCTCATTTAAAAAAAAAAAAAAAAAAAAGTCAGGCCAGGAGTTTGGCCTAGTGGTAGAGTGCTTAATTAGCATGCATGAAGGCCCTGGTTTGATTCCTCAGTGCCACATACATAGAAAAAAAGCCAGAAGTGGTGCTGAGGCTCAAGTGGTAGAGCTCTAGCCTTGAGAAAGTCCAAGGACAGGCTAAAGCCCAAGACAGGCAAAAAAAAAAAAAAAAAAAAGTCAAACATACACAGACTTTCTGGCTTCCCTTTCTGAACTCTACCTATAATCATGTATTTTTGAACTAACTCTCATCGGCATTGCTCCATAATTAATTGGAAAATTGTGGCACTTACGATCTTTAAGGCAAGTTATTTCATACAATTTTTTTTCTTTGTCAGATCTGTGGATTCCCACTGATGTAATCTTTATTTCAGAAAAGAAATATACCTAGTGCAATAACTCAACCCAAAGGCCTGCTGAAGGGGACAATTCATGAATCACAAGGGCAGCAACACCTGTAAGAGTGACTACACAGTGAGCTGAAAGCTAAGGGCATTTTTTTCTTTCTTGTAGAATACAGAGTAAAGTCAGTGGCTTGTGGGAAAGAATTTATGCCATTAAATATAAGGGAACCTGTGTTTTCCTGTTGCTGTTTGTGAAATGATTTATCATGGAACCCGAATATTATTTTTACTTCAGTACAAGCAATAGAGCACTTGGGCACTTCATAGTGATTGTTCTAAGTTTCGGATGTACCCATACATCAAAGTATTTTCTGTATAGATATTACATGCTAAGGGGCTGGGAGTCTGGCCTAGTGGTTAAAGTGCTTGCCTAGCATGCATGAAGACCCGGGTTCGATTCCTCGTTACCACATACATAGAAAAAAGCCAGAAGTGATGCTGAGGCTCAAGTGGTAGAACTCTAGCCTTGAGAAAGTCCAAGGGCAATGCTCAGGCCCTGAGCTCAAGCCCAGGACTGGCAAAAAAAAAAAAAAAGATATTACATGCTAAATATGGTGCTGAAACTGGGATACAGAAATACAAATGGTGAAAAACAAAACGAAGCAAACACACTCTACAAATAAGAGTATAACACCTTGAAGAATGTGAATAACTGCATTGTGCTTTTTTTTTCCTCATGTCCTTTCATGTAGATAACCAAAAACAAATTAGTAAAACTTCCAAAATTTTTTCATTCAGTAACTTTCAATTTAATGAGTGATTATTCAACCCCAAGATCTCTTCTTTTCTCTCATGTTTAAGACTGTCTTAAACATTACTTTAATGTTTAACATTAACATTAGTTAATATCTTCTCATTCTGTTTATGATGGAATCTAATAGCCTTGTTAAAAACTTTAAGGATGTCTGCCCCTTCAGAAGAAAAGAACCAAAGTCAGCAACCATAGCTTAAGGACTCTTCTAGAAGAAGAAAAGAGATGATATTGTTATTTCTATCACTACAAAACTTACTGTGAAATAGGTTTATCAATGAGAAATGGCACATGACATTACCTGGATTACTGTTCAGTCATTATTTTCCTGACTGTGGTCATCCCAGATTAATTATGTAGATGTGCCAGAGACCAGCAACAGCAGAAACTTCTCAACCAGACATGGGGATGTGGAGATAAGATCTTTACACTATGCACTCATAACACTTCAAAAGGCTAAAAGTCACCAAGAAGTAAGCTACTGTCAGACCCAGCCATCAGCAGAACTTCTGAATCAATTAATGACTGGTATTCCTGCCTTTCTTTCCATCAGACTTCTTAAAAAAAATACTATGACAGTTTTTCCCCTGGTGCCAGAGGGTGTCACTATGACTGCAAGTGATGTGCTTACAATCAAATATTTGGGGTCTGATTATCAACATAAGAAACATTGCTTTGTTAAAAAAAGTGAAAAAATAAATATGGTGAATGGTGATTAGCAAATAAGCTGGGTTTTGCCAGAAAATACAATTGAAAGGGAAAAAATACTTGTCATGTTCTGACAGGAGGGGGATCTCTTTCTTGATTTAGCCTTTTCTATGTTGTACTATCATCTCTCTAATTACTTCTGACTTTAGAAATGCTTTTGCCTTTAATTATATGTGTCTCCTAAGTTCTATTCCATACAGCAAATTTAATAAGTCAAGACCAGAAAAACACGTGGGTGTATATATCCTAAGAACCACAAATAGGCAGAGTTGTTACTACATCACCTGCTCCATATAACACTACAATGGATGAAAGGGAAATTACAATTCCATTTTTTGATAACGAGTTAATCACGGTACCTGTCTTTTTTGTAAATAAGGAGATCTCAGTCTTTTTCCTTCCTTCTTCTGTTTTTTTTCTCTTCTTTATTTCCATCCACATGACAACAGTGAATGGAAAGCAAAAGGGAGAAAGGGTGCCTCAACAGAAACCACTGCAAGAAATGTCTCAGTAACACCACCTATGGCCATTACTTCTATGGTGCCATTAATTTATGAGTATGTTTTCTGTGGTCATATGTCAGAATATATTATTTATAACTATGTATCACAAAACACTTCTGAATATAGAAGTATAGTAGTTCAAGGAGCTCTTTTTATGGTAGTGAATGGTCCGTGAAAGCTCATGGAGAACCTGGATTCAATGGTTTGTTAGCTCCAGTGGACACACCCTCCACCAGAAATGCCTCTTCTGGATACAGTTAACTGAACCATCAAAGCTCTAGCCTCCCCTGGGAGAAGTTCTGTAACAAACACAACTGCCCAGGCTTTCTGCTCAGCACAGACCAGCAGGTAAGCCTTGAGTTTAATGGTAATACATGACAGAAGAACATAATTTGGTAGAAAGAGTAAGGGACAGATTCCACACTTCTCTATGGAGAGCAGAAGACCCAAAGAGCAAATCTCAATCATTTCCACAGAAATACAATTTGACATTTGCAGTCTAAAATACTATAGAGGGATGTAAACCAGGAACCTTCAGTATTTAGCTCAGTGGGGCAGGGAGGAATAGATGTGAGGAGACAGGGAAGAAGGTCCCAGAGGGCTTTTCTTCCTTCTGTCCCCTTCCCCAAAGCCCAAACTAGAAAGGCAATAAGAAGCAAAGGCAGGCTGCTTCTGTTTGCTCAGCTGAGAAATGGAGGAAACAAGTCCTTGTTGAAATCATTAATCTGCTAAAGCTTTCAACAGCACTAAAATTCATTGGCAAGTGATGAGCTATGCCTTGTTGACGAGTTACAGTGCAAGTTGAAGCATGAAAAGAATCTGAATGCACAACCAATCAATAGACAGACGACTGTAAAGTTTTCACAAAACACCCATTTGCAGGAGATACCAGTCTTACAGATGATGAAACATAAGCCTTTCTCAACCAAGAAATCCATTTTCTCCCAAAACTCAAAGACAATGTTATTCTCTGGAGTTTATATATAGTTGTATGTAGTGTATATACACCCACAGTTAACTGCTTTCAATATAAAAAGTCACAGGCCCCTCCCCTGCAAAAGCCTCCAGTTTTCATCTAAACCTCAGCAAACATGTCTGGACCTTTTGAAAGCATTGAATAGACTCTCCTCAAGAGGAGCAGTGAAATAAGTAAGCAAGTAAACAAACAACAGTAACACAGTAAGGGTTGTTTGGCCAGCTGCCCCCACCCTCTGCCACAAACACACTGTTGGGGTCCTGATGATTCTCAATAGACAGGGTCTTCATCTTTATAAACTCAGAAGGGGTGGGGGAGAGGGAGGGAGGAAGGGAGGATAGTCTTAATCCTTACAAGTCAGCTACACATAGCCTCGAATAATTTAGTCCAGGCACAAATCCACTCCCTTTGTCTGAGAGGCAAAGCCCAAGTCTCAACTCAGTGGACTAGCTGTCCCTGGGTACCCAAGTCAGTTAAAACTCAGGACCTGGGGAAAGGAAGGAAGGTATTCACCATCCTATCTCTTCAAAACTCCCGAGGCCTTCAACACTTGACCCACTCACTCACAACCACCAGAGAGTAGAGTCTTTCAGCTCCCAAGCAATAAGCAAGCCCCACTTCGGATTCCTCTTATTTTCTGATGTTCGCAGACATGCACAGCTTACCTAGATAAGACAGTGCTCTGATAAACACATGTTCATTTCCAGGAAACAAACTTAAAAACCTTCTGCAAGTACAATCTTCCTTTAAAAAGCAAAAAAAGAAAACTGGGAGAAGGGGGAGAGGGGAATCACTGTTCTAGCCATTCCAGATTCTCCTGAGCGCTTGCAAAACCTTCCAGCGTGCACAGGCATTTGCCCACTACACCCGGGAGAGAAGCAGCTCTCAGTCTCCCCAAGCCTTCCCCAGCCCCCCAGCCGGAACAATGCAGCAACATACATTTACCAACACCTGCTGGAACCTATTAATATGCACAGGGATGTATTGATTCCCCCCTCCCTCCCACTCTCCCTCCTTCCCTCCCTCCCTCTCCGGTCCTGCACACTGAGCAAGGCTTTCATCTCCTCCTTCACCGTCCATCAGGAACTCATTTCGCTCGCCCCCTTCCCCCTCCCCCGCCCCGTCCCCATTCAGCCCAGCCCCTCGCTCCACCAGCCCAGGCTGACGAGCACACTTTGGAATGCACTTCATTAAAATTTCGCTTGCCCGGTTTCCAACCTGCAATGCGGAGGAGGCGATGCGGAGCGCTCGCCACACTTCCTCCAGCTTCCCCTTCAAAAGCCCCATTGTTCGCCAGGCGTCTGCTCCGGAGCCCGGCCTCTCCCCATCCACTGACCCCGGATTTTTTCTTTCTTTTTTTTTTATTCCCTCCCCCCCTCCTCCTTCCCTTCCCACCCCACCAGGCCAAACGGGGGATGGGGGGGGGCTGCCCTGGTGAATTAAAGCGCAGGCCATCTGGCCCTCCCAGGCTGGCCGGGTTCCTCCCCGCCCCTCCTCTCCCGGTGCACACACCACGCTCAGCATCTTCACCTCCACGGATGCTGCCACAGCCCCGAGAGCGCAGACCTTGGGTGGCGGCGGACGCCCGCCTCTGCCTCGGCCCGCCCGACCCCCCCCCCACCCCGCTTCCCTCGGCGGAGCGGCGTTCGAATCCAGAGGTGGGCAGCGGGCACTGGCCGGGGCGGGGGTGGGGGGAGATCGTGGACCACTCGTACTTGCCTGCAAACCCCAGCCAATCGTCAAGATTAATCCTTCTCTTTGTGCGCCCGGGAGAGCCTCCCACCACGCCGGCTGGCTGGCTGGCTGGTCCTCGCGCTGCCGCCGCTGTAAAGGGGGCGGGGGTGGGGGAGTGGGATCCGAACCCCCTTTCCTTCGGCGAGCTGGGGGACTCCTCTGCCACCTGACCACAGACGACAGGTTTATCCAGGGCAGAGGAGCGAGCTGGCAAGGAGGGGCAGCCGAAGGTGCTGTGCAAGGGGGAGAAGATGCCCCAGCTTGCGCCTTTTATATTCCTGGCGACATTTCTAACACATGACAACAATTTCCATCTGTGTTTAAGCCGGGAGTGTGAAAAGAGAGCATTACATCACAGAGCCCCGGTTCCTAGAGGCTGCCGGATATCTAGGCCAGGGGGGATTAGGGCTGCACCTGCGGGAGGGGCGGGGACACAGCTGCCTCCCCACTTCCAACCCCCCCTGGCAGGTCATCTTCCATCACCCTCCAGGTTCTGGGGTGCTCCTAAGCTAAAGAAAGGCGGGAAACCCAGTTAACCCATTTGCCAGAGTGCTGGTGGCTTAAACAGGAAGGATGGTGTGTGGGGGGTGAGGTGCGGGGAGGTCAGGTAGGCAAGTGAGTGACTTCCAAGACCTCTCTCTGGTAGGGCTGAAATCTGTCCTCCTGCCTCTTTCCCAACTTTGCGGGCAATTTCACAGAAATAACTAGGTTTGAAATCATTGTTTTCTTGGAGTTGAAGACAGTGGAGAGACTTAGCCTGTGAATTTGAAGGGAGCAATCTCAAGGAACCAACACTTAAAAACTAAGGGAAACTTGACTCAGACTTGTAGCTGTGGAGGGCAAGCGTCACTATTAGTAAGGGGTCAGTCACTGGCCCTGTGGACACAACCTTCGAGCTGGACACAGATGGGCCCTAGCAACCCAGAGTAAGTTGTTGCTTCCTAAAACTTAAACAGGAGGCAAAGGAGATGGAAAATGTTTTAGATGAACAAGAGGCTCAAACTTGTCATCCTAGCTACTTAACAGGCTGAAATATAAGTGAGGGTAGTAGTTCAAAGCCAGACTGGACTGACTGGGCAGTCCTATAGGCTCTTCTCTCCAATTAACCACTAAAAAGCCAGAAGTGGAGCTGTGGCTCAAGTGATAGAGATCATAAGGCCCTGTGTTCCAGCACACACACACACACACACACACACACACACACACACACACACACACACACGGAAGGAAGGAAGGAAGGAAGGAAGGAAGGAAGGAAGGAAGGAAGGAAGGAAGAAAAAATGTGAGAAAGTAAGAAGGGACTCTAGAAAGGAATAGGAGAAGGGTGCTATAGTTTTGTATTTCTACACATGGAGAAAGAGGCACATCACTCTTCTGCAGGCTGTACAGAAAAAGCTCTACACCCCAATCCATGTCATCTGCTCCTACTATGATATTATCATGTTTATTTCCATAAAAAGTATCTGAGTAACAGGAAAGCACCACCATCTACTTCTAATGGGATCTACACGGCAGAACAACTCTTTGGACTCTAGTTAGCCAAATGTACATACCAGAACCCTGAGTATCACACTCGACTCCTCCGAAAAAATGAACAAGGACTGGGAATGTGGAATAGTGATAGAGTGCTTGCCTAGCATGCATGAAGCCCTGGGTTCAATTCCTCAGTACCACATAAACAGAAAAATGCCAGAAATGGCACTGTGACTCGAGTGGTAGAGTGCTAGCCTTGAGCAAAAGAAACATAGGGACAGTGCCCAGCCGCTGAGTTCACGCCCCAGGACTAGATAAAGAAAAAAAGAAGTGAATGAGATGTTTGGGGAAACAAATGAACAAGCAGAATCATTTCCTTCATTTTCAATCCTTGTCTACTTTGCCATGTGCACAAAAAGTCGAGAGCTGGTTGGCAGGTATGAGCTTGTAGTTTGGGTTTGGGAGAAACAATGAAGTGAAGGGTTTTGGTTTATCAATCGTGGGCATAGCACATGCTGATATCAAACAGGAAAGCAGATGCTATGTAAAACTTTCAAAGCCCCTTAGTCATGACCTAATACTGAAAAATGGGATTTATATTTTATTAGTTTTCCACGAGAAAATGATTGTGCAGTACAAATTAAATTGTGCTTTTTCAAGAAAAAGGATAGAGATTGCCTAGAAGGGAATAGAAGAAAAGCATTCTCTTAAAGAAAGGGACTTTGATTCAATAAGTATTCAAGGATATTCAATCAGGAGGAAAAATAGCCCTCATTTGCTTTGGAAATACCCTTAACAATAACAATTTTCAATCAAAGCTCCAAAGACCAGACTTTTTAAGGTACAAGAGAAGAGAAGGTAGAGTCTGTGGAAATGTACTCAGTTTTTATCAGACAATACACACTCAGTCTCAAAACCCAAGGTTCTCTGAGCCTGTGTGGTCTCCAACATAAGCCCGAAGAGAGCTTTAATTGCGTTTCCTCTGAAAGCACACTTGTCACACACAAAAAATAAGAACCAGTAAGTCTTCTCCCTTCATCTGCACCTGGCTTTCAAACACAGGGACAAACTGGGCATGGCTTCTGGCCACAGTTCAGCGTGGCTGTGAGGAGTGGGTATTTTTTTGTTAGCAACATTTAAACAGACTATAAAAAAAGGCCTGTCGAGGGGCCAGGAGTTTGGCCTAGTGGTTAAAGTGCTTGCCTAGCATTCATGGAGACCCGGGTTCGATTCCTTGGTACCACATATTTAGAAAAAAAAAGCCGGAAGTGGTGCTGAGGCTCAAGTGGTAGAGTTCTAGCCTTGAGAAAGTCCAAGGACAGTGCTCAGGCCCTGAGCTCAAGCCCAGGACTGGCAAAAAAAAAAAAAAAAAAAAAAAAAAAGGCCTGTAGATTTCTCTTTGAACGTACCCAAATTAATAAGAAAAATGTTTGGCAATCAAACCCACTAAACATAGGAAAGTGATCAGCTGTAAAGTTTCCCACCCCTTCATTGAAGGGGTCAAAAAACAGTCTAAAAAATAAGTGGAAAAAAAGTTCCTTGGACGGGAACTTCACAAAAGAAGATACACAATTTGTTGAAAAGCACTTGCATCAACAGCATTCTATAGCAACAATTTTAAGTCAATGAGACAACACTGCACATCTACCCAGAAGACAAAATTAAAAGAAAAATGACAATACCCAAGGCTGGTGATGACAAAGTATAATCCAAACTCCAAAGAGGTACAGTGAAAGTACTAAAAGCACTTTAGAAACTGCTTGGCAGTAACTTATGAATGAGCATATGTCCCCATGGTGATCCAATAATTCTACTAAAAGAATTGAGCACATATGTCCATTTGTATAAAAACATTCACAGCAGCAGTTAAAAACTGGATACTATTCAACTCAACAGAAGAATGTATCCTGGTATAGCCATACTGTGACAGATTATACATTGGGAAAAAAAAGGAAATTACTGTTGCATTAAAACATGGATTGCCAGATGCTGGTGACTCATGCCTGTAATCCTAGCTACTCAGAAGGCTGAGATCTGAGGATCATGGTTTGAAGCCAGCCTAGGCACAACAGTCCATGAGACTCAGGCCCACAATTCAAGTCCCATGATCAATCAAAAACCAAAAAAATAATATGGATGAATTTCATTAATAGTAAATTAGGGGGGAAAAAGTAATAATGAAAGAATAAAGCATGACCCCATTTCTTTGAAAGAATAGGACAGAGAGCATCAGAATTGTGATTCCTTCTAAAACAGAAGTATTCAACAAGAAGGGGCATGAGGGGTTACCTGAATGCTGAGTATTCAATATATGGATCTGGGCAAGAATTACATGGATGGATGGATGGATGGATACATAGATGGATCGATTGATGAGTACATGGATGGATAATTTGGGGAGGGGAGTAAACATTTATTAAAATTTATTTACTGTAGATTTCTACAACTTATGCCATGTACTTAAAAACCTTATTTATTTTAAAGTATCTCTTAGAAAAATATTCTGTGAGCTGGACGCAGTGGCTCACGCCTGTAAGCCTAGCTACTCAGGAGGCTGAGATCTGAGGATCATGGTTCAAAGCCAGCCTGGGCTCTAAAGTCCGTAAGACTCTTATCTCCAATTAACTGCTCGAAAACCAGAAGTGGCACTGTGGCTCCAGCGGTAGGGCAGTAGCCTTGAGCTGAAGAGCTCAGGGATGGCACTCGGGCCCAGAGTTCAAGCCCTATGACTGAAAAAAAAAAAATTCTGTGTCTGAGTTAACTGTTCATCAGCACCAAACTCTTGGGCTTAAGCTCAGGGCCTGAGCACTGTCTTTGGACTTTCTCAAGGCTAGAGCTCTACCACTTGAGCCTCAGCACCACTTCCGGCTTTTTTCTATGTATGTGGTACCAAGGAATCAAACCCGGGTCTTCATGCATGCTAGGCAAGCACTTTAACCACTAAGCCAAACTCCCGGCCCCGAGCACCAAACTCTTCTGTAAAAATCTAGAATGAAGGAAAATTTGTATTGAAGGAAAATGAAGGAAATAAAGACAAAGAAATGGAGGGGTGGAAGAAGAAAAGAGGGAGGAGAAAATGGAATAAAAAAAAGAAGGCAACGAGCCAGATTGCTGAAGCATGTACTTCAAATTCAGTGTAAAATAGTACTCTAATAATGACTGAATGTTCCTCACAGATAAATAAATATATTTTTATTTATATATGACCATTTCTTGACCTATAATGATCCAGTCTACTGTGAAATAAGAAGTTACAGAATTCCCTACAGGATCCCTGACTGACAATCATTTGGCCAGGTATCCAATCCTGACAGAATACATATGATGGAATGACTACTTTTCAACTGGTGGTACCCTTTGGGAGGATTAAAACTAAGTAGTAAACACAACACTTAACAAATGTGGATTAAGCACAAAGTTCTATCCCCTAAGGAAACAACCAGGAAGAGTTCCCAGTCAGCCAAGATCACACAGGTAAGAATTCTACCTGTCAAGAACTCAGGGAGAACTCCAGTTTATCTGATGGTTTCACAGTGAGTCTCTTTTTACTAGCCACATCATACAGTTAAAACTATTTCACTGACAACTCAAGTAACCTGTTCTTTTAAAATTCGACTTATGTGGGCCCCCTCTCCTCAAGTCACTAATTAAGTAAAGCTGAAACTGTGTTAAATCACATAAAGATGAGAACAAGAAACACATCTCCAGTTAACAAAAACAAAGAACATAGAAATCACAGCTCCAATAATCCTATAAGGTTGGTTGGTGATAATCTTATGCTACAAAATGGGGATGAAAAGATGGGGTGTGTTCCCTCATTTCCTTTGGAAATCTAAAGGAATATTCTCCCACAGGTTACCAGCTTAGTGACCTTCCAGTGCTTCAGCCAGATTTGAGTGTAGAACCATGGCCCTCTGCCCTTGGTCTCTGATTTATGAAGGGTCAAAAATTTAGACTTATGATGTTTTCTTTAAAGGAAGTTAAATATACAGTATAAAGACATAGTAAAAGGAAAGAAATATTTAAATTGAGGGTCATTATCAGACTATACCAGCTTTGGTCCATGTTGAATCAATGCTTCATGCATAGCCCAATTGATATCACAATTATTATTATTATTATTAATTATGCCATTCCTGGGACTTGAATTCAGGGCTTGCATGCTGTCCTTAAGCTTTCTCAAGGCTAGCATTCTAACACTTGAGCCAAAGCATCACTTCTGGCTTTTTCTGAGTATGGTACCAAGGAATCAAACCCAGGGCTTCATGTATGCTAGGCAACATTCCCGTCCTTAATATCATAACTATGCTATATCGTTGCATGTAAGAGCACCGATGCAAACATTAAAAATACACCCTAACATTTGTTGTAATGTTTTATTTTTGTTCTAGATAGTCAAAAACAGAAGTGGTATCTCTATATTTAAGAGGTTCTGAAAAGCTAGCTCTGTTCACTAAGAGTCCACAATAAACAGATTCCTTTCTAAAGAAGGAATAGGCCTAGTGTTGATCAATGCTGGAGTTTTATGTCCATGGCCACACAAGTGAGTGCTTCCTGATCCTCCCTGGGAAAAAAATTCCACTTCTTTCCCAACCTAGTTTTTATTTCACTTCCTTGTTAGGCTGGTTGACCAAACTCAAGAATGTGCCTCATGCTCCTCATTGGGTGTCACTTAGTTCTAGGCTCATCTCAGCATGGGATTTGCCACATTCTTATTGTAACTGCCTCTTCTTGATCTGCCCCACCACACACAAGCCCTCTGAAAGCTGGACATTTATTTATATAACATATCTGAAAATGTGGAAGCTCCACAGTGTTATCTGTCCATGCTTAATATTCAAAACAGGCATATCCAGTGGGTAGAGAATGGATAAAAAGGGAACAGATACCTAGAAGACGCTTAAATGATTGATGACTCAAAAGAAAAAAAAATCACCACTATCCATTATGATTGGATTTATATTCTATCTCCATGCTCTAAAGGGCTGAATTAAGAATTCAAAATACTTGTATCTAGATTGGATTAGGTTTCCAGTGACTAAGTGTACAGTAGATAATAGCTGGACTGGAAGTAGGCACCATCTCACTTTATTTAGAAAGCAGTGCTGAGACGGATTCCTCCAGAATGAAGGGCAATTGGATTCTATTCTCTCAAAGGTCTGTGTCCAGCTGAGTACCTGCTATTGGAAATGGGGCATTGCCTAAGGCCATATAGTCAGGGCAAACCCCACAACCAAGGGTATCAATAAATCAATACTGTGCCGTGAGGGGTTCAATTCTTTTTTCCCCCTTTTCTAATACAGCAAATCAGACCTAGTTCTCACACTTACCTAGCTAGCACTACCCTTTTGTTTTAGCCCAACCCTTTTGTTTTCAAGACAGGTCTCTCTACATCTGCTCTGGCTGGCTTTGAACTCTTGATCTTCCTGCCTCTGCCCTCTTGAGTAGCTGGGATTACAGCTGTGTTCTACCATACCCTTAGGTAGCTTTCAAGCAATCTAAGACTAGAAAATAATCTGAGTAAATGAAATATACCACCACCCACCAAATAAAGAATAAACTTATTGATTGCTTTCTTTTAAAAAATAAGTCTCCATAATAAAGTATGAAGCACTGACTAAGAAGAAACCTTGGGCTCTACTAGCAGAGATTTGCAATAGAGCAAAATCTTGATACATAAGGCCATATAGTATGAAGCTAATTGAAAGGACCTCCAGGATATTGAAACAAATGCCATATAATGAATGATTGTTGTACTTAATGTACTATGTTGTCTCTCATCTCCTTTGCTGTCCCTTGGTTATCTCATATTGTTATAGTATCTCACTTTGTTATCTGATATATTGAATTTATTTGTATTTGGTTATTTGAAATTTGATAGGGAAGGGGGGAAAACCAAGATGGGTAGGGGGTGTGGGGGGGAGGGTAATGGGTACCAAGACATGTGAAAGGGTATCAATGTATGTGAATTAATGCACCTTCTATCTGGCAAATATCATGTAACCCTTTTATTAATTACAATAAAAAATATATAAAAAAAAACAAAACAAAAAAAGAAACTAGAGGGCTGGGAGTTTTGCCTAGTGGTTAAAGTGCTTGCCTAGCATGCATGAAGACCTGGGTTTGATTCCTTGGTACCACATACATAGAAAAAGCCGGAAGTGGTGCTGAAGCTCAAGTGGTAGAGTTCTAGCCTTGAGAAAGTCCAAGGACAGTGCTCAGGCTCTGAGCTCAAGCCCAGGACTGGCAAAAAAAAAAAAAAAAAAGAAGAAGAAGAAACTAGAACAACACAGTACAGTTTTACCACTTATAAGCTTTAGCATTTTGATCAAGTTACTTAACCTTTCTGTTCCTCAATTTTCTTGAAAGATTAGAGTGAAAATTATGAATAGCCAGCACTCAATATTAGTTACTATTTTGTTCAGTGTGTACTTATATTTATCTAGAATCCCATTAATAGATTCTCAGAATGTACTTAAGGTAATTGTTTTTCCTAACTTATTTACTAAATATATTCATGTAGGAATATATGCAGCTGTGCGTACATGTTCTAAACAAAGCAAACATGGTTATTAATGGGAGTTCTAGTATCTGATTTCACTTTATATTTCAGTCCTATTTCACTACTGTAGGCAAGTTTACCTTACCAGCTTCAGTTTCCTTATATGGGAATGAAACACTGCATTTAAAGTACTAGAGTAAACTTGGCATTCCATGAATTACAGTTCTATGTTGCTTTATTGTTGTTTTGTTTTAGTGTCTGTTCTGGAGTTAGAACTCTGGGTTCGGGATGCTGTCCCAGAGTTTTTCGCTCAACACTGACACTCTACTACTTGAGCCACACCCCTCACTTCTGTCTTATTGCTGGATAATTAGAGATAAGAGTTTCATAAACATTTTCTTCTTTAGGCTGGCTTCTAACCCCAATCCTCAGATTTCAGCCTCCTGAGTGATGGGATGACAGACATGAGCCATAGGTACCTGGTTGTCTATTGCTTTTTAATTCTCTTCTCCTCTCTTGCAGTCCTGACATGGGACATGCTTTTAGCCAATTTTCATCTCTTGTAGCTCCTTGAGAGTAAGTTGGATTTGCCTGGCCAGCTACTTCTATTTTAGTGTGTTATTTCCTTAAAAATAACGATGACTAAAGGGATTAATTTGGGGAGCACACAGAAGGGTGCTAAGGATTAAAACCAGGGCCTTGTGCATGCTCAGTCTGCTCTACCACAGAGCTCCAACCACAGCCCCTATTAATTATTTAACTTTAAATTCAATTTTGTCATTGATTAATTAACAACTCTATTTTGTTCATATTGTGGATGCAATAAAACAAGCAACCAAGTATTAAAAGGTGACAAGAATATATAAAATCAAGGCAACCATTTTGGACAGTTTATCTTATACCACAGCTACTATAAATGGACTTGGAGCCCAATCACCAACACATTTTTACCCAGACCTCAGCATAAATGCACACAATATACAAAAGAAGCCAGAAAATGTATTTGTACTTAATCTGACTGTCTTAAAGGATAATTCTTCACAATTACATTATACTGTATTCTTTAGCTTTAAAGCATTCTTAGGAAATGGAAACATGATAATATCTTTCCTTAACATAAATAATAGATAGTAGAGATAACTATGAAAATGTTATAGAAATAACATTATAATTACAACAAATCTTAAAGGCAAATGTCAACTAAAATTATAAAGCCGTTAAAGAAATTAACACGGCTGCCAAATAGATATATTAGAATCTTACACCAATGAAGGACTAATTCATTTGCTCTTGAGAGAAGACTTCTTTAAATTCAGTATGTTAATTTTTAAAATAGTCTTTTAGGTGACTGCAGAGAAGAGATATTTCTCTCAAGCCAAGAGCTTGAACTCTGGAGATGGTTAGAACCAGGTTTGAACTGAAGTCATATCATTATAAACCTTGGACAGTCACCTTTTTTAAGCTCTCCACAGTTCAAATGTCATCCTTATAACACATAAAACAAAATAGCAACACTGTGCCTCATGGGATTAGAAGACAGTTAAAAGAGACAAAATCATAACTCAGTTTGTTTATGTCTATTCTAACATGTTTTCATAAATTACCATCAATTCTAAGTAAACTTAAACTCCTAGAATTTAGCCATTTCTTTACTCTTGAGAACCACAAAACAACAACAAAACCAAACCTTGCTTATATGAATCTATTAACAGACACATATAAACCCAGATGAGTGTTAGGAGCTTTTATGTTTGGAATGTTTTTCCCCATCTTTCCTCTACTGTGACTGTATCCACTCAGCAAGTATGCAATGACAATTAGGGTTAACAACGTATAGTAAGAAATACAAAGAAAAAGAACATTGGGAATTAGCTGATGCTGAGACTAGGCAGAGCACGTGCTGTTTTAAACATGCTGATTATTGCCTAAATCATCCAATTATTAATTTCATTATATTCTTGCCTAGCATCTAGTGTTGAGTCATTATTCAACAAATGTTGAAAAGCCATTGGTAAAACACTTAGCTTTTGGAGGAAAAAAATAAAGGTAAGGATAACCTTCAGATAAATAAGGCAGCTAGGGTTGAGTGTATTCCCCTCAAAATCTGTGTTTTGGAAACTTAACCACCCAAGCTCCCAACACTATGAGGTCTTAAGAGCTTGGGAAATGTATTACCATCGTGAGCATCAATAACAACAATGAAAAAGTGGAGGCCTGAAACCCTGACACTTAAGCATATCAACAAAACTTTTTAGTGGGGGGAGGGGCGGCTATTATCTCAGGTACTCCAGCCAGAAATGTCTACATCAACCAAGTGACAGTCATAGGTGGTGAGTGAGTGAGTATATCACTGAATGCTGATTGGACCACAGGTGTGTAGGGGTGTGTGTGTGTGTGTGTGTGTGTGTGTGTGTGTGTGTGTTCAGTACTGGGGCTTGAACTCAAAGACTAGGTGCTTTAGTTTTTAGCTTTTCTCCAGGTTTGGTACTCCAAACCTGGTGCCAGCGCTAGGCTCCTGAAAAATGCTGGGCAGTGGCTTGAGGGTGATATGCTTTTCTGTTACCACAGGGCATTTTCCTGAAAGAAACCATCAGCTAGGACAATAATAGCCCTAAAATGCAGTGGGTTAAGATAATAAATTGGGGACCTAGCAGGTAGAGTTACAAAGGAAATTTCCTAGGTATAATCATACACTTCTGAACATTGCTAAGTGGACTAAAGGAAATAACCTAAGTGGAATGACTACCAGAGTTCCTGACACATTGGGAATATCCACCAAACACTCCTGTGACCCTTTTTAATTACCATTATCTTAAATTATAAAGCATTGGCCCTAGGTACTACTCAGCCTCCCAGATCTCCTCTCCCTCCTGGGCAATGACAGTAACCCCTGCCACTCACATCATAGGCTCTGTCTACTCACACAAAGCTACCAAAGTGCTACCTAGAGGATGCTCAGGTTCCATTGGTACAGTGATAAAACACAGCTACCTATCTCAGGCAGAATTTCGAATTTCAAAGTAGACCTTGAAGCGTAAATTGAAAATCAAGTCTAGATCATCACAAAGGGGAAAGACTGATAAGATACATCCAGTGAGTAAAAGCACTGATAAGGTAAGATGGCAGAGCATCAACAGAATTATTGACTGGAATAAGCAATCCCTTGTAATCAATGGCATGCAACTTCCAAAAACAAAATGTTACTTTTATTACTGACAAAAGGTACACAGTAGAAGAAATGGCTTCAGATCTTTGTTAACGACAGGCATTGAACAGATTACACTAAAAAGAAATGGCAGATCTTCACACCAGCACCTTATCTGCACATGAACGTCCCATCAGGTGCTTGTGCTCCTCTTGGGTAGGCAGAGCCCCAGCAAAAATTATCCTAGTTAGGAACAGTGACAAATGGTCCTTCATATAACTCACTGATTTGAAAAACCCTCTACTTGCAAGAAGTAAATACAGATTCCATGACACTGGCTTCAGTGAACAACCAAGAATCTTACCATGTCCGTTACTACTTTTCAATATCCTATATCACATGGATGAAACTTCTGAAGAGCTACATGATCCCAAGACTTAAAAATCACATCTAGGGGCCAGGAGTTTGGCCTAGTGGTAGAGTGCTTGCCTAGCATGCACGAAGACCCAGGTTCGATTCCTCGGTACCACATATATAGCAAAAAGCCAGAAGTGGTACTGTGGCTCAAGTGGTAGAGCCCTATCGAGAAAATCTAGGGACAGTGCTCAGGCCCTGAGCTCATGCCCAGGACTGGCAAAAAAAAAAAAAAATCACATTTAAACAAAATGTATTTTGTTTCTAATCCCATGATTTTTAAAAAATAAAACAATGAAATAAGAGGGTCACATGGTTTTCAGTTCAGATACTTGAAAGTCCATGTGCCGCGATGAAGCTAGAACTAGACGTTACACAACAGAAGACACAGACACACCAGATAGTAGGTAGTTTGGTTAGAGAACAACGACCATACTAATACTGTGAAAGTTTCCAGGGCCCTTCATCTGGTCAGTTCTATGGGTGTTTGAGAAATTTCTAGCTTATGAATTATAGCCAAAACCATCCGCCACTATTAACCCCAACATGAACACAGAAACACATTCTAGGGCACAACTACTTTTCATCATCAGGATCTTCATCCTGGCATCGTGCTGATAAAAATGTCTAGTTTAGCTCTGTTAAAAAACACAGTAGAACCAGCTGATTTCAGGCAAGCAGCACTGGAAACAACTAGCTCTCAAGAGAAAACAGTGGGCTCCAATGGTCCCACAGATAATGTATGGCCCTAGTCACATTAATAAACCACGGCAAATGTCAGCAAATGCTATCCTGACAGTTTGAATACAGTGCCTCCATCAATAAAGACCAGGATCCCTATGTTTCCCACATCAAATTTAAATGGTCGTATAGATCAAACACATTTAATGCATCCTTAAACTCCTCTAAGTCAATGATCAATACCTCTCAGTTCGGTCACAGTGACTCTAGTATTAGTGAGACCCTTGATCAACGAAGTATTAAGTCAAGGAACAACTGGGCCTTATCTCCTTCTCTTTTGGATGACCTTGCTCTGAAGAGCAATATGAACCCCTCAGAGCTGACCCAAGAAGAGAGAGGAAAGGAAGGGCGGTGCTCAGCACTTCAGAGCTGGATGTGCTGGATCTTGCTCTGATAGCAGCACTGGGACAAATGACAAGCCCTGTCAGGTAATGCATTTATCTTCCTGGGGGGAGAGAGGCCATTCCAAAGCCATAGTCTCCAATGTTGTCACATCACCCAGGCAGGAAATCATAACGCAGGAAGGCTATCATCACAGGAGATGTGATATGATACTTAGACTATAATTAGGAATATCTGCAAGTAGGTACTCAGGTTCTAGGCTCACAGAAGCCTGGAGGTTTCTCCCCTGTAATCCAGAAGTCCTATAGACTGGACTGTGAGTGGTCAGGGCTCACACCTCTGAGTTGCTTTTTTACTCTGAAAAACCTATTCAAAAGCTGCACTGGTTACTCTCAAAGGTTACACCAGGTGCTGGTGGGTTATGCCTGTAATCTTAACTACTCAGGAAGATGAACTGGGAAAACTGCAGTTCAATGCCAGTCTAGGCATAAAAATCTATGAGATTCTTTTTTATTTTCTTTCAGTGTTTTACATTCAAGATCAGAACTTGAACTCAATACCACGGATTATTTTTCCTTTCTTTCCATAAGATTCTTATCTCCAATTAACCACCAAAAATCTAGAAGTAGTACAGTGGTTCAAATGGTAGAGTGCCAGCCTACAGCAAAAAAGCTAAGGGACAGCATCTAGGCCTTGTATTCAAACATTCTTCCCATGTATTCATTTGTTCATGTATTCAACCAACATTTATCCTAAATGTACCAAGACAGGGTCACGCTGGACACTGAGAGAGACAGAACACATAGCTCACCTAATGTTCCTTCTACTATGACACATACATGGCAGACACAGGACACAATTGACTTTGGGAATTGTGAAGAAAGCAGAGAGACTATATGGAGGAAGTGACATTCAGACTATCTAAAAATAAGTATTTGCAACCAAATGTGGTGCATATCTGTAATCCCCACATTTGGGAGGCACAGGAAGGAGGTGCTCAAGTTTGAGAGCAGCCTGGGTAACATCATGATGTGCTTATTTTTAAGTAGGGTACTTTATGTCACTCCCCAAAACTTAATTCTCCATCCTCTGCAGCTAAGATCATAAACTTAGCAGTCAGAAGTATTTTTCCTCTGTTGCTTTCACTGCCAACGGTCTAGTCCTGTATGATACTCATTGAGGTATTATTAATTACAGCCAATGCGGGGAGGTAGAGATTTAATTTAACCAGGGCCCTGCTGTGCTGCTGGAGGGATATTATTGACTTCTCTGAACCTCTGTTTCCTCTAATGAGTTCCACCTCACAGGGCTACCATGAATATAAATGCAGAGGCAGTGTTGTAGCTATTACTACTGTTTCTGTTTTTCTGAGGAGTCCATGCCACAGCAACCTCAGACTTCACACTTCCATTGCTGATGTACTCTGTGTCTGCCTCGCTTTTCTGCCTTTTCTATCTAATGGTGATTTTCATCAGTAAATATAATTAAATTTCACACTAAAAGTTCTTGAATCAGGAGAAACTACAAAGAAATTACAGAAGACTAACCAACCCTAACAAAAATAGCATCGGGTGAACTTATTAAATGGATGCCACTGTAAAGCTGGTAACAATTAAAAAATAACTCCAGGAGTAGGTGAGATGTGAACACCATGGATTGAGAAGCACTATGATCCAGAGCGCAGTGGTTCCTTCATTTTCTCTGTAAAACATGGTGGCTAGTACCCACATTGTCTTTTCCAAAGAATGAGGGTTAAACTGAGCTCTATAGTGAGGTTGAGCAGGATATACATTATAAACTACAGTAAAACAATCTGTGAATGGAGGAGGAACTTTATTTATTCTAACCATCCATCAGCTTCCTAAAAGTACAGGTAACACAGACTTGCCTCACTCCATCGCCAGCAAGTAATGTTCTAATGTTCTTAACGTCATCTTTTCTCAAAGCCCTGAAAGGTCTGAGCATCATTGGCAGAAGGTTGAGTACTAAGTGCATGAACTTGGCTCTCTGTAGTCCAGTTACCACACTGGAAGAATCCATTATCCAAACCTAGTGCATTACCACAATGTGTGAAGTGAGCTGGGAATTGAGGGTCATGTGATACTGACATAAATACAAACATGGCCACAGAGATCCAGACCTACAACGGAGACCCAGGTCACCCTGCTTATGTAATAGTCATGCCAGTCCCTGGAACAGATCTCCTCTCAATTTCCTGCTCACTGCATGAAGCAAATGATTCTTACTTGTCTATTCTTCCAGTAGGAAAACTATGTCTGCTTTCAAAATGCCCAATTTAGTGGTTTCAGACAAACAGAAAATAATAGTACCAAGCACTAGCTACAAGAAAAGGCAAACATGATTTGTTCCACTGTTTCTAAAAGATGGAGGCCATTTTTGCCCCAATTCCTGTATAGTGGAAAACTTCAAATCAAGCCATCTAGCTCACAGTCAGGTCCAATAAATCAGTGGGAAAAAAAAATAAATGGGAAAGCTTGCCAAAATGTAACCATAGTAACACCACAGATGCATCAAGAAATGGTGTGTTCATTCGCTTCATCCTCATTTCTTAAATTGGAATCTAAGCAAGGGGGGAAAAAAATCACCCAGGGAACAATCATGAGGCTGCAATCACGGAGTTCTGCATGATTACATCCAACCTGTGGTATACATGACAACCTCAGAAAGCAGTCACAGGAGGGATATGGAAACAGACAAGATCTGCTACTTCCTGTGGGTGACTTTAGCTCCCCATGACTCTGTTTTCTTATCTGTAAAATGGGTGTTAAAAATCCCTCAGAGGGATCATATGAGTGAAGTATGATAGATGAGGCAATGCCAGACGCTCAGACCCGCATGCCTGATTCCCCATATCCTCCTCATCAAACTAGAATGGGAGCCCCTACTTTACTCATGATTAGGACCAGGACTTATTACACATCTAAATTATATGGAACTATGATGCAGATATTAATAGAATAGAGTCCATGACACCCATCCAGGTCAGCATTAATCACCCAGTGTCAGCTGCAGCTCTGCTGTTCGGTGAATAGAAGTAACATTAGGGCCTTGTCCTAAGTTATCTTCAGTATCCCTCTTTTCCTCCCAGAGCCTCGGTTTAGTGGTGAGTACAAGGGAGGATAGGGAGTTATTCCAGAAGTTGAGGCCTCACACCTCAAGCCCTCCAAACCCTTGCAAGTCTATGCCTCTCAGTCTATGCAATGCCGCAGACTAGTCTCATTCGTTATTTTACAGTTGAATTGGGAAATAGCACTCTAGTATATTGCATTACATTTTCAAAAGATCTTTTAAAGAAAGCGATTTATAGAAAACCAATTACAGGGGAAAGGAGTTTGACCCAGTGATAGAGTGCTTGCCTAGCATGCACAAAGACCGGGGTTCGATTCTTTAGTACCACATACATAGAAAAAAAAGTTGGAAGTGTTGCTGTTTCTCAAGTGGTAGAGCTCTAGCCTTGAGAAAGCCCAAGGATATTGCTAGGCCCTGACTTCAAGACCCAGGACTGGCTAAAAAAAAAAAAAAAAAAAAAATTCTCCTTTTCATGTGGATTTAAAAAGTATATTTCTAAACCAGCAAAAAATTTTCAAATTGATTAGTTTGTCTATGGAAACCATTTCTCTAAATAAGTTTGGTTTGTATATTTGTGAATTTGGTTAAAGGGAGGAGAAGCATGGCACAGAGGACACAGCGCCGTGAATGCGGTGCTGTTGGGGTCACAGTGATTTCCATATAGGTCATCCTGAGAATCTGCAACCTGGTATCCTGGGTCAAGGACAACAATGGTCAATACGTCTGGACACCTACACCAGGCAATGCTTTCCAACTCCTTGTATCGACCTCATGTTCCCCCCACGACACTTGGAGGAAGCTACTATTGCTAACAGGTCCTTCTCACTTTTTTGAAAAGTCAGTATTACACAAGAGAGCTAATTTGCCCACCAGGCAATCCAGTAATTAGCAGAGTTGAGCTGAAATTCATGTGCACGGTGACACCACCCTGTGTTTCCCCTTGTCCGTGATGTTTGGCTTAACTTACAGCAACAGGAAGTATTCCAGAACCAGCTGTTGAGCTCTTTTGTTTCCCTTTTATTTTTCTCCCAAGAACACAGGAGTTAATATCAAGGACTAGCTACTTACAAGGCACAGCATGGCGGTAAAGGTTATCCCTTATGGTCTGCTGGAGCTCATGATCCGGGGACCCTTTCTGGAAGCGCTGATTGAGGAAGTGGCGCAGGTCCTTGCTGAGCTTTCCTCCTGTGGGAAACACAACAGAGAACATATCAACAGGGCTTCCTGGAGAAGAAGCTGTCTGAGAACTGTGTGTGAGAAAGCCACATGAGGCAATTCTGGTTCGACCCCTCTATCACTAAGAGCATGTGTTTTGGTTTCCTACTGGAGGAGAAAAATAAGCAAAAAAGGAATAAAAATAAAGCAGCATCAAATCAGTGCTAACGTGTAAGCTTTGGCTCATATAATATGGGAAAGATTAAATAATTTAATTATTTAATCTAGACTACTGCATTAAAAATGTGTACTCTAGACATAAGAATACTGTTAGTGGGAGAGAAAAGATGGATGTCAGACCAGCAGTAACTGTCAGCTTATAGAGTTGGTAGGAGTTAACCTAGCATAGGCAGCAAATATCCAATGTACTGACCATTTAAGGCCCTGAAAACATTTGGTAGAGACATGTGGTCTTGCCTGTACTAGTAATTTTGTATGGCCTGCAAATGATGCAATAAATATCCAAATGGCACAGCATAAAACCATGTTCCCACCCCTGCTACAAATATGCTACCAACATTTTGATCAGATCTCTAACAGTTTACTATAGCCTTTCTGTAACAGCAAACAAATTTAAGAGCAAGACTTATAAGTAACCAAAGTTCTGAACTAAAGAATCACTCTGATCTTCAAAGATCCAACTTCTGAGTGATTTATTAATGGAGGAAGGAAATATGTGGAAGAATGTACTATGTCTGATTCTTTCCTCATTATCAGAATGTATTAGCCTGCTTCAGTGACTCAAGTCTATAATACTAGTTTACCAGGATGTAAAAATCAGCGGGTTGCATCTGGGTTAAAGCCAGACCAGGAATAAGAGTTCCAGAGACTCCATCCTAACCATGGCATGTACCATGGGCATGGTGTCACAACTTCATCACTCCCAGCAACATGGGGAAGTCCAAAAAGGAAGGCTATAGAAACACTTTACTTCAAAATAACCAATGGGAAAGGGGACTGGAAGGGCCAGGAGTTTGGCCTAGTGGTAAAAGTGCTTGCCTAGCATGCACAAAGACATACATAGAAAAAAGCCAAAAGTGGTGCTGTGTCTCAAGTGGTAGAGCTCTAGCCTTGAGAAAGTCCAGAGACAGTGCTCAGGCCCTGAGCTCAAACCCAGGCCTGGAAAAAAAAAATGGACTGGAGACAAGGCTCAACAAGTAGACAACCTACTTCAAGCATGAGGCCCTGAGTACAATCCCCAGCACTGTCAAAGAAAAAAAATGAAATGTATAAAACATGAAAACTGCATACAAAATTCTATTAATAGGTCACCATCTAATTTTTAGAACCATGTATACATTTGTTTATCTCCTCAACCATTTATAATCTAGGTATGGTAACAACATTTAAAATCCTATCTTCTAGCTTTTCAAGATGTAATGTAAATTAGTAGTTCTAGTCACCACAGCAGTCTTCCTGCTCCTGTCTAACTGCTTTCCACCCCTTTTCCAGCCTGCCACCCCAGCCTGGGAAAACCACATTCCTCTTTCAACTACCATGAGATCCATTTTTGTAGCTTCCACATAGGAACAAGATAATATGGTACTTGTGTATCTTTATTAGTGTGAGTGTGTGTGTGAGCGCATGCGTGCACATGTGTGTAAAAGAAATTTAGAAAAGAGTTTTGAGGAGAATCTCAGTATTAGAGGATCTGGTGAGCACACATGAAGCTCTACAGAAAGGAAGGAAGAAGGCAGGGAGATGGAGGGAGGGAAGGAAAGAGGTTGGGAGAGAGGGCATGTATTAGAAGCAATTATGAGAAAATTTGGACAATTGTTTCCTTTGGGGGGGGAACTTAAGCTCAGAGGTAGATCCCAATCTCTATTTTATAGATAGCTAATATTGATACATCATCTCCCTATTTCTGAATGCCTTTCAAGCACTAAATACCTAATTTTTAAAAATTATTTATTGTTGTGGTAGCTTTAGTCCCAGTTGTCTAAGTGGATCTATGTGTTTATTCATTTGAAACCTTCAATATCTAACAGAACAAAAGAAAAGCTAAAAAATGCTACCTTGTTACAAAAAAGTGTCTTAGAAAAGACTTAGTTTTAAAAAATTATTATCACAAATTACAGTCTATGGAATCAATAGAAGGATTATAGACCAACCTAGCATTTGCTACTAATAAAGAAAGAGGCTTCAATGACAACAAAAAGTAACAAGATTAAGATTGTGCTTGCATTTTTAGATAAGATAAACCATTACTGAATATTTTTAGCCTTAGAGTAACAATGTAGCTCTCACCCTAATAATGGGAGCCACAAAGCTCATGTCATTAAATGGCAACTTTCCCTTAGGTAAAAAGAGTAAATCATGGGCCGGGAGTTTGGCCTAGTGGTAGAGTGCTTGCCTAGCATGCACGAAGACCCGGGTTCAATTCCTCTGCACCACATCCATAGAAAAAAGGCGGAAGTGGTGCTGAGGCTCAAGTGGTAGAGGTCTAGCCTTGAGAAAGTCCAAGGACAGTGCTCAGGTCTTGAGCTCAAGCCCAGGACTGGCCAGAAAAAAAAAAAAAAAAGAGTAAAACAAGAAAGGGACAGCAATGGTTACCATGATATTTATGTGGATTTTAACTGTTATGACACAGTCCAAGTTAAACTATCTGTACACTTGTTCATTCTGAACATTTGAACAATTTTAATTGAATCTATACTCAAGAATCAAGTGACTAAAACGAAAAGATATACATATGAATCAACTTGCGGTCATTCCATCCTTTCCATGGTATTTAATGAAGAAGAATACCCACTCACTACCACTTTTTCCCCCAAAATGGCACAATCTGAACAGAAAGCTGACCAAAAGAAGAGGAGAGGAGAAGAGACGTGGAGGGGAGGGGAGGGGAGGGGAGAGAAACATGGTTGGTCAATAAGCACATGAAAAGAAGTTGAGACCTCATCTGTCAGTAGAGAAATGTAAATTCAAGTATCAAAAGATCCCACTACAAAGTGGAGCTGTGGTTCAAGGGGTAGAGTGGTAGCCTTGAGCTAAAGAGCTCAGGGACCAGGCACAGGCACAGAGTTCAAGTCCTATGACCGAAAAAAAAAAAAAAAAAAAAGATCCCACTACATTCCATACCCACCAGAATAGTAGAAATGAAAGTGGAGCCTCAAGAAATCTTACACATCAATGTATGTGAATTAATGCACCTTCTATCTGGCAAATATCATGTAACCCTTTTATTAATTACAATAAAAAATATTAAAAAAAAGAAATCTTACACAATGCCAGTGCTGATACAGTGGTCTAGCCTCTTAACGAAAATGAAAACTGTAACATCTTATGAAGTTTTATCTTTACCAGCCAAGTAACAATTGCATTCTTATATGTAAGAAATGAAAATGAAATCACACAACAGGAACAAACAAAACTACAGATAAATCTTCATATCAGCCAAACAGACCACTTGTGAACAACCCATGTGTTTCTCAGGAGGAGAATGGAAGCCTGTGGAATATACTTAAACAAGGGCTTGCTATTCAGCAATGGAAAAGAACCAACAATTAACACATACTTGATATGAATACATCTCAAACATAAGAAATGGAACCAAAGAATAGGATTACGAAAGAGAGCACACTGTAAGAGTCCATGAGTATAGGAAGATTTAGAACATGTGACTTTCATTAACACCAAAGAGACTTTCATTAATACCAAAGAAACAGTCTCTCTGGAGCTAAGAGAAGCAAAGACTAACAGCACAGGAACATGTATTGTTAGACCTAGGGAGTACCAAAGAAACACAATTAGGGGTACACAGTGTTGCCAGATTATATTATTATTATTATTATTATTATTTACAACACCCTGCCTACAATAATGGCAAAACCTTAATCTGTGGCTCAACTAGTGTAACAACTGTCTTGTAAGCTCTGAGTTCAAACTCTACTGCTGTCAAAAAATAATTAAATTATTGGGAATTTTTCAACGAGAAGAAGACAAGGCATGGCAGAGTAATTCATATCTATAATCCTAGGTATGTGGAGAGAAGAGATGAGAGGGCTGAGGCTTGAAAGGCTAGCCCAGGCAAAAAGTTACTAATACTCTGACTCAGAAAACATGCTTGTCAACAATGGTATATGCCTATAATCCCAGCTGAGGCAAAAGTAAGAGAATCAGTTTTAGGGTCATCTGTGAAAAAACATAAGACCCCATCTGAAAAATAATCTAAAGCAAAAAGAGTTTGGGGTATGGCTCAAGTGCTAACAAGGCATTGAGTTCAAACACCAGTACAGCCAAAAAAACCAAATGGGTGGGAGTGGTCTTGAGGGCACAATAAGGAATCCTTTGAGGAGTCGTTCAGTATAGTATCTCTGTGGACATAAAATGTATTTTTCAGAACTTACAGAACAATACATATTCATTAAATGCATTCTGTTATATATGCACTGCACTGCAAGAAAGTTGATTGTGAAGTTTAAAATACACATAAGGATTAAGTGGCTCATAGGTCCAGGCATGGTACTAGATGTTCAGTTCTAAACTGCCACAAAGGAGTGGACCTGAAAGAAGAGAACAAATCTGAGTAGCCAGACAGGCTGAAATATGAATCTTGCCTCTGTGTTTTCAAAATGGCAAGCCCAGGCCCAAAGCTTCATCTCTGAACTGCATTTGTAAAAATAAAACATGACATAATACAACTCCATCCCATGACCGAGGTCATGTAAAAATAAAACATGACATAATAGAATTCTACCACATGACCAAGGTGAGGAGAAAGGAGAATGACACGTGTGGACAGTGGCTGGCAACAAGAAAGCACTTACAGATAGATGGAGACTGTAATTGTCATAATTTCAAGTAGGCAAGTGTGGAGGTGAGGTCAAAGAACTAAAGTCAGTGCAAGAATAAGCAGAGGTTCCATTGCGGAAAGCACACATAAACATAAAATCTACACTGTTAACTTAGAGCCAGAAATAAAACACCAGTTTAGAGAGATTTCTGGTGTTTCTAGAAACAAATGCAAGTCCACTTTGTGTTCAAGTGGTATGCAGCTGACCTTCAGGAAACAATCTAATCTATATGGTATCTATCTATCAAATTATTTAATTTATGCCAGTATCGTGTATTCTTCCCCAGTTTGCTCCCTCGCTCTCAGCTTGTACTCATCTCAAACCACATCTCCCTCCTAGCTTTTTGTTGGTTACTTAGAGATGAAGTCTCATGGACTTTTCTACCTGGGTTGCTTTCAAACAGTGATTCTCCAGTTTCTCTGCTCCCAAGTAGCTAGGAATATAGGCAGGAGCTACTGGCACCCAGATAAGGGCAACAGTTCCTAATATTAAAAACTCATTGGCAGTTTCTAGCTGAGCCATCCATAGCAACCAAGTCTGAGATATCCAAATGTATTGCTCAAGTCCAAAGCAAAACTTCCAAAAAGAGTAGGACGTAGTACCTCTTTTTCTATATATATATATATATATATATATATATATATATATATAACATAATGCATATAAATACTTACAGATTCTATATGATACTCATCAAGATAAAACCAGGGAGTTGCAGACTGGGCCCTCATGGCTTACACCAGAGTTTATCTCCCAACTCGCCATGCTGTAAGGATTTTTGATGGTTTAACTCAGTATCCCCTCTCCCTTGATGTATACAATGGGAGGGTTAGCCAGTTAACATTCACTCTGTGAACCATGCCATCTGGGTGCACAAAGCTTCAACCTTCTCATTCTATTAATAATACTGTATCTTTTGGGCATCCAACCTCAAATTAATTGCCGATTGTTCAGTGGACATGTCTATAAATCTTCTCTTAATTGTCAAGGGCAGTGAGCCAATGAGATAATAAATTGCAAGACAGAGTTTGTCACACATGTTCAATTTCTTTGAAATTCAGGATTTGTTTTGTAAATGAAAAAAAGAAAGAACCTGGATTAGCAATGCATGTAACCCTTTTCAAAGAAAAAGATCTAGCGCTGTCATGTATGCACTGGTGGCTCACGCCTATAATCCTAGCTACTCAGGAGGCTGAATTATGAGGATTACAGCTTGAAGCCAGCCCAGGCAGGAAAGTCCATGAGACTCTTCAATTAACCACAGAAAAAGCCAAAAGTTTCACAGTGGCTCAAAGGGATAGAGTGTTGCTAGCCCTGAGCAAAAGGAGCCTAGGGCCAGCACCCAGGCCCAGAGTTCAAGCCTCACAACTGACAAAAAAAGAAAAGAGAAAAGGAAAAGAAAAAAAAGATCCAGGGCTTACTGTCATGAAAAAGGAAGAAATGGGGCTTAAACTCTGTCAAGACTTGGCGTAAGATGTATTTCTCTATCTTCCCTACACTTCTGCTTCTTTACTTTTTTTTTTCAACAATAAGTACAGCTCTTTTTAAAAGTTCATATTAGTTTACAGAAATTTAACCATGTTTTTTTTTTTTTTTTTTGCCAGTCCTGGGCTTGAGCTCAGGGTCTGAGCACTGTCCTTGGACTTTCTCAAGGCTAGAGCTCTACCACTTGAGCCTCAGCACCACTTCCGGCTTTTTTTTCTATGTATGTGGTACTGAGGAATTGAACCCGGGTCTTCATGCATGCTAGGCAAGCACTTTAACCACTAGGCCAAACTCCCGGCCCCAGAAATTTAACCATGTTTGACTGACAGTTTTTACTTTAAATGTTACATGATATTCCGCTCATTTCTCTTTTGTTGAAATTTGTTTTTCCTTCATTGAAAATTAAAATATTTCCAATGCAAACAATGATACCAGAATTGTGGCTACAATGTCTTTTCAAAAAAGAGTAAGCCAGGCACAGCAAACTAACTCCTATAATCCTAACTACTCAGGAGGAGGCTGAGATCTGAAAGATCGTGGTTCAAAGCCAGCCTGGACAGAAAAGTCCCTAAAATTCCATCACTTATTAATAAGCAAGAAGCAGGACGGGAGATATGCCTCTGGTAAAAAAAAAAAAAAATGTCAGCCAAGTGCAAGAAACCCAAGCAAGAATGTGATACCCTGAGTTCAGGTCCCAGTTTGTTCATGAAACTAGATTTTTGAGAGGTACCTGTATCCCAGGTACACTAGCACATGCACACTTAGAAGGCAAAAAGAACAATATTCCACATGACAGACCTTTAATACATTTAGAATCTTCATCACTAAGAGAAAAGCTGTATAAAGATATAGAACTTATTGCATGCCCAGGTGGTTCTGTTTTAACGCACAACTTCTTCTGGGAATCATCAACAGCTGTAGGAAAAGTCTGTTTATTAAGACAACACAAATGTTTTTTTTCTGCAGTGAAACCATGACAGCAAAACACAGGGGTTAGTTCAGTGCTTCAGATTTACAAAGGACAGGCTTGTAAAGCACAAAATTACTAACTGAAACCCGAATTTAATTGTCTAATCATCATTACAATTTACAGTATTAAATCCACTTAGTCAGTGTTGCCTGAAAGCTGTTTGTTCTTTCTAATATATTTTTCCTAACACTTTTTCTCACTGTAAATGGTAACAGAAGTTAGATAACAATGGCTCAAACCTGTAATCCCAGCTACTCAAGAGGCTGAGATCTGGGAGGATTAGAGTAGAAATAGAAAGTCAGCCCAGGCAGAAAAATCCATGAGACAACATCTCTAAAATAAACAGTAGAAAGCCAGGCTGGAGATATGGGGAGAGCAAGTCAAGCAGGAGTGATGCCCAGAGTTCAAGCCCTGTACTAACAAATAACAATAGCAGTAGTAGTAGTAGCTATAAGTGAAATGAATTACTCGGGAGTTATCTTGTAATAGGGACAGAGTTTCCATGTGGGATAGTAACCAAATTCCAGAAGAAGATGATAAGGATAGTTGTTGAGCAATGTGAATATACCTACTTTATGCCAAAGATTTCTCCACTTAAAAGACAGCAAAATGATCGATTTTATGTGATGTTTATTTTCCCCACAATAACAAAGCAACAAAAATTAACTGCAAGGTTAGGAAAGTACTCCAGGTATGATGGTGTATACCTAGAACCCAGATGCTCAGAAAGATAATACAGGAGGATTACAAATTTGAGGGTGCACTGTGCCACATAGACTATCTTTCAGGAAAACATTTTTTTTAAAGATACATATGTACAACATGGAAACACACCTGTAAACTCATCTGCAACAAGTATTAATGTGTTAATTTGTTCTGTGTATATGCACCTATATATTAGTACTCACATCAACATAAAACCACAGCCACATGCATCACAGCTATGAAATACAACAGACTCATAAATGCACTTACACAACTGAGCAGATCCATTCATCCAGTCAACACACATTATTTCTACAGGCAAACATTCCGTAAGTTCTGAAGCTCGAATCCAGAGCTCAGGACTGTATAAGAAAGAGTAGACAGGAAAGGCCTGTGGGTGGGGACAACTGGTGAGATGGGGAAAAATGAAGGTGGTCAGCTGTAGAGGAGAGGGCATTCCAGGCAAAGAGAAGATTATATGGGAAAGGACGCAGACAAGAGGCTGCCATGCTAGAGAAAGTATCAGTGCGGACAACTGGATGACTTTTGGTGAGTTAAGAAATGAAACTTAACTTTACTGAGAATAGCTAAGCCATTCTAAGCCTGAGTTCAAATCCAGTACTGAGTGTGATAGGAGAGAAGTGAAAGGGCTTAGGCTAAGCAAGTGGCTAGGTGAAAAGGAAGAAGGTGAGAGAGGCCACCTTTTAAAGCTCGAGTTGATAAGGTTTGCTAGTATGATAGATGAAGATATTAATACAAAGGAGGGTGCTTTCACATGAAAAGTCACATGTGGATTCATATCTCTACATTCTAATAAGGCGTGAGCATTTGCAATGCAAAATTACAAAATTATAGTATTCAGAGCTATAACTTATTTGATCAATTCATCAAAAACTATTAGCAATCAGTAAGCATGTAAATTCCACTATCAAGATCCTCTTCTTATTTCTGTATTTCTTATTATTTCCTCACAATGCTGGGAGTAGACAAAAAATAAAAAAGCCCTTAAGTGTTTACAGTTCTTTATGTAAATCCATCAAAAATGCATTAGCTTGTCTGCATCACACACAACTTACAATGAGGGATCCAGTTTCATGCTAAAAGATATTTCCATGTCTTACCTTTAAAAAAACTATTTTAAATAGTACTATAATGAGAAATCTTGAACATTAATTTTTGAATAAATGCCCTACAAGTGCTAAAGTGCTATTACTAGGCTGGTGAATAAAAACATTATTTTAAAGGTTTTAAATACATAGTAACATACTGCATTCCAGAAAGATTTTTACCAGTTTTTAGCTGAAGACAGAAAAACAAAACAAACAACAACAACAAAATGAACATCACTTCATGCAGTAATGACAATGTTGAAACAAGAGTACAATTTTAATTGTGTAACTACTAAATTTTCTGCTATTAAGCCACACAGATGTCAGTAACGTTTAAGAGAGGCTTCTTTGGATTTTGAGAAATGGCTCTTTCCAAGAGGTAAATTAATTTGGAGAATGGCCCATTGAGAAATAATGAATGTCTTCCATTATCACATGTATTTAATCTAATCAGAACAAAACAAAAACCCCCATACCTAAAATACATACAAATCTGGACCAAGCTGTGCATGTCTTCTTTATAATTACTACCAAATTCCTTTCTCCCAAATAACGTTGAAGCCTCAGCCCAGATCTGAGGCCAGCACAACAGTTCCACAGAGGGTAAAGCCAGTATGTACATTTCGGCCTTGACAGTACACACAGACCTCCAGCTGTTTGCCTCTGCCTTGGTAGCATGAAGGCCAGCATGGCCAAAATGGAAATTACAATGCCTTCCCATAAAACAGTACTTACAATAATGGGCAAGGGTGTGGGCATGTGCCATTGCTTGCTATCTTGGGGTGAGCAATTCTACCTTAGTAATTCTTTGGGTAAAACTAGAAGTGATCCACTTATGATGGCAACAGAGAGCATTCACTGTCTTTCCAGTCTGTGTAAAGCCAGCTATTGATAGCTACTGGACTATATACTAATATACTGGACTATATACTATATACTAATGATGAAAATGAAGGAAATCACGGAGCCTATGTGTCTTTGGGTCCAGCTTATTTCACTTAATATGATTCTCCCCCACCCAGTCTTCCCATTTCCTTACAAATGGGGCCATATCATTCTTTCTGATGGGAGCATAGAATTCCACCACATTTTCTTGATCCATTCATCTACTGAGGGGTATTTGGGTTGATTCCATACCTCAGCTATGGTAAATAATGCTCAAAGGAACATGCTTGTGCTGGCAGCTTTGGTGTGGCCTTGTGTGTTAACATGTGGGAAATGCCCACGAGTGGAATTGCTGGGACATAGGAGACAGTCCTAGCAGAGGTTCACAATAGCCCAATAGCTATGGACATATGACCACATAAAACGATGCCAATTGAAATGACCTCCATGATATAAACACAAGAGGGTTTTTTGTGGTTGCTTTTTTCTTTCTTTCTTCCCTTCTCTTTTTTTAAGTGTGGCATTTGCAGTTATTTCTTTTGTCTTTGTTTCTTATCCTCTGGTTTATTTCCTGTGGTCACTGTTTCTGATTTTGGCACCCTTTGCCTAAGGGAAAGGGAATCACAAGAATGGTGGGACAGAGGATGAACGAACACAATGGTGATACTCACTAGACACTAGATTGGAAACGAACTTTTCAGTTAGTGAAGAGGGTCATTCGGGGGCAAGAGAAAGTGGGAGAAATCAAGGTAACACTTAAAAAGTAATCTACTCATTACATTACTTCTTATGTAACTATGTTTATATTATTTCTAATAATATAAACTTAAAAAATAAACAACAATAAAACCAGCTGTTCTCAGCAGCTGGTGCCTTGACACCCACAGAGCAAAACCCAAAAACTTACATAAAGTGTACATTCCAGGTGATTCTACCACAACTTCATGAGTCAATGCTTTACAAGCCATACCAAAGCCTTGTGAACAGAAGGAGGCCTAGGGGTTAAAATTGAACCTATTTTTCTATTTCTCCCAATGGTCTCTGTCTCTCAAAACCCTCAAGTAATGGCACTCCATGATTTCGCAGGTGGTCATACCTAATACTCCACTCCAGGCAACTGGGACCACACCAGACACATGGAACTAACTCAAGATATGCTCCATGGCACAAAGACTGCTTTTCTTTCAGGCATGTTTCAGGAAAATTTCTAAACCCTGAAGGAAAAAAAAAAAAAAACATAACCAGACATTGGTGGCTCATGCCTATAATCCTAGTTGGTTGAAAGGCTGACCTATGAGAATCATGATTCAAAGCCAGCCCAGAATGAAAAGCCCAAGGCTCTTAATAACCACCAGAAAAAAAATATAAGTGTTGTGGTTTAAGTGGTAGAGTGTGAGTCTAAAAAGTTAAAGGCCCTGAGTTCAAGCTCTTGTACAGGGACAAGGAAGGAAGGGAGGGAGGGGGAAAGGGAGGGAGGGAGGGAGGAAGGGAGGAAGGGAGGAAGGGAGGAAGGAAGGAAGGAAGGAAGGAAGGAAGGAAGGAAGGAAGGAAGGAAGGAAGGAAGGAAGCCAGGCAGGCAGGGAGGGAGGGAGGGATAGATGGACTTACGCAGAAAAAGCTGAAAAACACTATATTTAATACCTCCCATGGCCAAGCAACTAAACATTTTGCTAGCACTTTAGGAATTCTGCTTTACTGCTATTTCCTGCCTGCATTCTCTATTCATTTTCTCCTGGTAAATTTTTTATAACAAATTTCATTCCACAGCAAGAAGAAACTCAAATTAAGCATTTTTGAGGGCAAGGGGGAGCAAGTTTAAGTTTAAATAACAGCATTTCTAATTTTTCATTATTTACAGCTTTTGTGCTCCCTATATTTGTTCTAGTGAAATTAAGGTAGTGAAAAAACATCTGTGCAGCGGGTAACTAAATAAAAAATTTATTCAAAGAAAGCAAAAACTCAAAGGTCTCCTGTTGGTAAAGTAATACAGCTGACATGAACTGTGACTCCTAAAAGCTGAAGTCAGGTGTGCACGCTCAGATTTCTGAGTGAGGCCTAAAGATACTTGGTTACCTGGGCCTGTAAAGATCACTGTAACTTCTTGAAAATATGCTGCATCTGTTTCTAACTGGACTTACTAGACTCCAGAGAGGACAATGAATATTTACGGAGCATCTCATATTGCAATGCTAAGTGATAAGATTAGAATTCTCATGACGTGGTTCTACTGCAAGTCCCAAGTTAGAGAAGAATAAACTGAGGCTCAGAACCAGTTCCATTGGCTCACTAGTGTGATAATGCACATCACACCTCACCATCTTAGAATTTACTCTTAGCTTCTGTAACTCCATTTTGCTTCTGTGATTCTGTCTTAAAGATAGAACTGTACCCCCACCTGTGAGACAATTAAAGATGTATGTACCCATTGTTCAGTTTATACGCCTAAGTAGAAGGTCACAGAAATGGGTCCTAGTAACTTTTCTGCAGCCCTTACTCAATGCTGTGCTTGGCTTCTGTAACTTCTTGTTTGGCTTGCACCTGCAGAAAAGAATCCTTAGGAACTTTCTACTCTGAAAAAAAAACAAGAAGGTGGGTTTTCTGTTTTAAAAGGGGTCCTGAGAATACACTTGGCCACTGTACTCTGGGAGCCTGACTGCCCAGTAATAAAGACTTCCCTTTGGCTTTATTCTGTGTCTGTGTGGTCCTCTCCAGTGGTCTACTTATAATACTAGTGAATGAATGGCAGGTGTAACACCAGGACTGAGGAGGGACCCTATATGTTATGTATCAGTGAGGGCCTCTAAAAGAAAGCTCATAGAATAAGTCTAAGAACAAATCTGAAAGCTACAGCTGAAAAAAAAAAAGAGCAAAGAAAACCACACATTCTTTTATATTCAAGCTCCTATGTTAGCAAAGATTTTTTGAAATCATTTCTGTATTTCGAGAGTCTTGCAAAAGCATGGCTGGGTTGTGGGAATTTGATGACAAGATAAATGTCCCTAACAGAGCACAGCTCTCTCAATAGTAGGCAGCTAAAAGTACTGGGTCTCCAGACAGATTCGATTAGTTTCCATCTAGGCTGTCTTTAGGAAGTCCCGGAGCCTCACTCTGCTCATGGATCAAGGAGGAGTGAACAGGAGTACTTGCTCAAAAGGGCTGTGTGAAGCTGAGTGAGACCAAGCCTTAAAATAACACCTAGCTCAAAGTAAGTGCTCAGGAAACTATTATCTTTCAATGAAAATCATCACAACCCAGAATGTGAGACCACATGTGAGACAATGTGAGAATTTAATTGAAGCAGCATAATAAAGACAGGTCTGACTCAGCTTCATACAGAGTATGAATTGTAATTCTGATGGCTGAATATTAAGGTGTGGCTTGAAAGAAAGCATCACTGTTGGGGAAACAAGGCTTGTAGATTCAAAGATGCAAATTCATAATACTATAGCCTAGATTCAGGAAATGTGGCAAATGCAAATGAGTATAAAGACAGGGAATGGTTGTGGCAAGATATGACTTGTGGGTAAAACATAATGACAGGATACACAGTATGCCCTCTACCAGCTTCAATATGAAGTTGAAAATTTTCAAAACAGAAAACACACACACACACACACACAGAGCCCTTTTCCTAAAGCAGCCACACTTACTATGAAACAACTAAACATCTGCATGACTATCAATGCTAAAATGATTAACTTTTCGTGCAATCTGCCACATCACAGAGTTGTCCCAATGTCTGCCTCAACATCTACCTATAAAGGAAACTAGGAGTGGAATATCTGATTAACACCAGCTTCTGAAGACACAGCCTGAGAAGAGAAGCACAGACGCCACCAAGGAACCACCCCAGGGGGAAGCCTTGCAAATGTAGGGTTTGAAGACCTTTCCTATGTTTTCATGGACACACAACTGAAATTCCATAGGCGTTGTTCCATTACTCTCCCAGCTTTACTTCAGTTCATTTTTCAGACAAAAATAATGTGGTTATAAACCATACTGTATTATACCCTGATATCATTCATGCAACAGGTTGTCATGAGCTCTGACCTACATTAGCAAATTGCAGGCAAATACTATCATAATGCACCACTACAATAGAAACTAGACTAAGAGAAGAAAGATGAGCAAGGAGACACATGCCACTGGATGGGTCAGAAAAAAAGGAGGCAGTTTCCACTGAGCAGAACACCCTTGTACAAAGCTCCACTCTTAATATACTTCAAAGTCAAAATAAAAGAAGTCAGGAGCCATTGTCAGGAGTGTGAGCAGAGTCTGTGCAATCTAGCTAGCCAGCAAGAGGAGAGCAAGAGGGGAGAGGGAGAGAGATAAAAGACAGACAGCAGTATCTCTTACATGAATGTGCCTATGTATAAAACCTTCAGTTTATTTGTATGTTGCAACCCCGTTAAGTTCAATTGTTTTAACACCAAAATTCACCTCTCTGGATTAACCATAACTTTTGCTTTTAAGGGATGTGGGTCATGGTGTAACTGGCTGGACAGTATTTTGAGGAGAAAAGTTTTGTTTTTGTTGTTTGTTCGTTTTTTGGTTACTCATAGAGCTGGAACGCAGGGCCTGAGCACTGCCCCTGAGCATTTTTTTTTTCCAGTCCCAGGGCTTGAATTCAAGGCCTGAGCACTGTCTTGGGCTTTCTCAAGGCTAGAGCTCTACCATTTGAGCCACAGCACTACTTCCAGCTTTTTCTGTGGATGTGGTACCAAGGAATTGAACCTGAGTCTTCATGCTCTAGGCAACCACTCTTAACCACAAGGCCAAACTGTTGGCCCTCCCTAAGCTTTTTTGCACAAAGCTAGTGCTCTACTACTTTAAGCCACAGCACCACTTCCAGTTTTTGAGTAATTAATCGGAGATAAGAATCTCAGAGGATGGGCCAGGAGTTTGGCCTAGTGGTAGAGTGCTTGCCTAGCATGCACAAAGACCCGGGTTCAATTCCTCGACGGAAGTGGTGCTGAGGCTCAAATGGTAGAGCTCTAGCCTTGAGAAAGTCCAAGGACAGTGCTCAGGCCCTGAGCTCAAGCCCAGGACTGGCAAAAAAAAAAAAGAATCTCAGAGGAATTTTGTCTGCCCAGGCTGGCTCTGAACTTTGATCCTCAGATCTCAGCCTTCTGAGTAGAAAGAATTACAGGTATGACCCACTGATGCACAGTGGAGTTTTTATTCCATAGGCAGATTAGATATTTCTAATCTTCAAAATCCCATAAACAATTGTCATCTTGACACTTTACTGTTTTCATTCTGCTTTGCTGTCGTCTTCCAGCTGCTATTGAAAAATGATTACAAAGAATGTGGCTATAAAAAAAAAAAAGCCCTTCAATAATTAGGACACTCAGTGGCCATATGTCAACCTAGACAAAGAAGGCTGATTTGTGAGGCAACCCCACCACATGTACTGAGCCAGGTTCCTCTAAAGGCTCTCTGTTGCAGATTAACATGGCTCTAGGTGCTATTTTGATTTTCTTGACTAGTGAGCCCACTGGCAAAACAAAGGGCTACAACACCTTTTTTTTCTTTTGCCAGTCCTGGGGCTTGAACTCAGGGTCTGGGAACTGTCCTTGGACAGTTTTTGCTCAAGGCTATCGCTCTGCCACTTGAGCCACAGTGCCACTTCTGGCTTTTTCCCTGTATGTGTTACCAAGGAATCAAACCCAGGGCTTCATGCATGTTAGGAAAGCACCCACCACTAGGCCAAACTCCCAGCCAGCACTTTTAACTTCATGAACAAGAATGAAAAACCAACCCAATAAGCTGTTTTCTGAGGTGCCATTTCACATGGCCATAAACACACTGCTTTCTCCCAGTATGGTGATCTAGTTGGGTGAAGGCCAAAAAAGAATACAAGCTGACCCTCAGCCAAATAAAAGGATCTCCTTTCTACCTGTCTACTTTGAGCTGACAATCACTTTTTCCTGCCTTCAGTTTGCAAATACAAACACAGGCTTGGCTTGTCCTGCCTGTCATGGCTGGCAGCCTTCTTACTAGAACTACAACAAGCTTTTCTAGGTCTCCTGTTTGTCAGCCCACTGAGGATGTGTCACTTCCCATCACCACTTGAGCCAAGTCCTTAGTTATACTCATTCTCATCCTCCCTCTTCTGTCCCCCTCCCCTCCCTTCATGCACACCACCAATTGCTCCCTGGGGGCCCTGACTAGCACACCATCTGCTCCTCCAGCACCAGCACCAGCACTGCATGAAGCATTGTCCTCAGTGCTCAATGAATGTTTCCTGGATGTCTAATAAACTGGCCCCAATTCACATTTGTGTAAGCGTGAACTTAAAGAAAGTCCCACAATCCTAGCATTTTTCCCATTTTAAAAATGTTCTGGGGTTGGGAATTTGGACTAGTGGTAGAGTGCTTGCCTAGCATGCACAAAGACCCAGGTTCGATTCCTTGGTACCATATACATAGAAAAAAAAAATGGAATTGGTGCTGAAGCCCAAGTGGTAGAACTCTAGCCTTGAGAAAGTCCAAGGACAGTGCTCAGAACCTGAACTCAAGCCCAGGACTGGCAAAAAAAAAAAAAAAAGTTCTGATAATTTCCTTGGTGTCCCCTCCCCATTCCTCTTAGAAGTCTGTTACAGAAATTATGATGTGTCTTAGAAAAGGGGACCAAGTTCCTTTGTAGTTAATAAGTGCTTCCAACAGGTCCCTCCCTGTGGCTGGAACACTATAACTTTTTCCAGAAACAATAGTATAGAAACCATACACAGTTACCTGGATGTTACCAGGAGAAGGGTTGAAATCCTTCAGTTCTCCTCTACAAAGAAGGCTTGTGCAGACATTTTTACTCTAATCTTAAAAAAGAGTATTTTAAAACTGCATACTGTGCATGGGTGGCTCAGCCCTATAATCCTACTCAGGAAGCTGAGATCTTGGGATTGAAGTTCAAAGTGAGCTCAAGACAGACAAGTCTGAGAGATTCTTATCTTCAATTAAAGGGGGTAGGGGGGAACTGTGAAAGGGCTCAAGTGGCAGAGAAACAGTTATGAGCAGAAAAGCTGAGCCGGAATGTAAAATCCTAAGTTCCCTAAGTTCAAGACCAAGTACTACCATACACATACCCCACACACCACACACACACACACACACACAGACACACACACACACACACACCACACACACAGACACACACACACACACACACACACACACACACACACACCCCTGCACCAGAGATGTTAAACAAGCCAAAAAACCCATGACCTTTTTGCTCTATTTGCCAAGGAAGTCCTCTCTCTAGCAGTGTAGAGGACAGTCAAACACAGCCCAGGGGGATGGTCTAAGGCCTTGCTTGATTTCAGACTAGTCCTTAGGAAAGAGACAGTTATCTTCAGAAAGTAAGCTGAATTTACCTAAATTTCACATGCCTGTTGGGGGTCAACCCACACCTTAGAGAGATATCAACTACTGAAAATGCTCACTTTGTAAACAATCCTTATGAGAAAAACAAAATGAGTAAGATAAAGCTGGGTGATGGTGGTGAAGAACAGAGTCCCCTGGTTAACAAGAGTTCGTTGCTAGGTGGCTTTTAACAAGAACTGTGTGGTGTTCTCTCTTAGGTGCCAGGTACTCTAACAGGAAAGCCGTAAGCAGGCTTACCCCCAAATACACATCATAACTGACAGAAGGGCAGAGATTACCAGCGAGGGGTCTGAACCCATTCGAATTCTACTAGACCCCCTTAGGACTTATCAAATGCACTATCAATCCCTAGGCCCCACCTGAGACCAAATAAATATGAACCTATATGGTGGGTCTGAGTTAATATGAAATAAGGACACTGGGTCTAGCTGGCACCATCTTGGCCACATGGAGAATGATAGGAAATTGGGCTTAACTGGCGCTATCTTGTCTTCATGGCAGAGGAAGATGAAGTCCTATCCCCGAGGTGATAGGCATGGCAAAATTCCTAGCAGCATGGGCAGAGAGTTGGACAATAGGTCATTGGACCTGCCAGTCTTGGGTCAGGAACTCTGAGGCTCCCTTTCACTCTGCTCTTTGGCCAGGACCCTGTAACTAGCTCAGATGCCATTACTCCATACCTCCTATCTTTTGTCTCTCCTCTAGTCACCATGGTGTCACTTCAACTCCCATTAGAGTTGATCTGTTTTTTTTGCTGTTGTTGTTCTTGTTGTGGATTCTGTTAGTCTCCTGCTCTCATGACACAGTTTTCTACTAGTTTTAAGTATACAGGAGGTTGCAGTCTTTGGAAGAGAAGCCCACCTGTCATTGCCAGCTCTCCAATTTGACCTCTCAAAACGTAGCTTCTTTGTTTCTCACAACTTAGTTCCTATACAACAAATGAATCAAACAAACAAACAAACAAACCTAACATTTTCAATAACCCATCATATTCCAGAATCTCCACATAGCAGTTGCAGTGCACAGCCAGGATTGCCAAACCAAATCAACTTTTGAGGACTGAATTCACAGTGGATTCAGTAATGGTGAGGACATCCACTCAGGACCTTATGCATAAAGAGCATGCAGAGGAAATAAGACAAAGTGCCCTGAGTTTCAAAGACAAGCATCAGACTAAAGCTTAAGTACAGAGTGGGATGGAGTAAGGAACATGAATGAGAACAGAGTGACAGGCCCTGTGAATTTAAAATGAACTGGGCAGAGATTTTATCTCAAAGGCAGGGAACTACAAGTGACCTGCTCTTGGATTTCTCTCATTGTAGCCATGCCACACCTCCCCCTTTCATACCAGTTCTTAAGGAAATCTATCAGTTACCTGTATTTACCCTCAGCATAACACATCAAATGCAAAATGTGGAGTTGGGAGGCCAGAAGAACCAAAATATCCACTTGGATTGATGTCAAATAGCAAGGTAAGCAAGGGCTTCCCAGGAGCACAAATGTGGGGCTTCCCGTGCTCACATTGCAAGAATCATGTCTTAAAAGTTGCTTAGAGTGACTTGTATAGCTACACAAAGCACCTACACATTTAAAAGAACTAGAGAAAATGAATAGACAAATAGAAGCTCACCAGTATTCAACACAACTCAATGTGACCACTGTGAACTAGGTAATTATTCCACCAATGGGATTATACTTTAAGCTGACACTGACACACGTGACATTTCAAGTTGGACACCAACACCCCTCTCCAGATCAAGGCCCTTTGTGTGCATAGAAACCATCAATGAACTGCCTTTGATGAGATCCTAGTCTTCCACAGATCAGAGATACAGGTACTTTAGCAATCACACTCTGTCTAAAAAAGACCCCCGGGAATACAAAAAGTTTCTAGAACTATGAAAGCCCAATAGAAAAACACTTTCTTCATACTGATGCTAAAATTTTGAACCAAAATGTTTTCATTCTGGCTTACCTAGACATCCACCCTGGGAATGTAAGTTCTATTTATACAGTGAAGTCATACTGGTATCTTAAAAGTTCAAGCAAAATCAAATTATGAAAGTAAGCCAGTTATATTTTTTCTGTTTTTCTCTATAAAAGAAGACTAGCTTAACATTTGCTTTCCTCCCCATAATTAGAAAGGTTTTGGAAAGAAAAAATATAGTCAAATAGGCTTGAGCAGAAAATAGCATTAAAAAAAGAGAGAGAGAGAGAGAAGTCTCATATATAAAAGAATAACAATTAAGGAATTACAGCTCCATTTCTCATTTGGTAGGTATTACCTGCCTGGGAATTAAAACACATTTTGTGCTTTCTCTAGAGAAGACTTCTGTTCCAAAACTAGGGTCTAATGTTTGAGTTGCGCACGCCAAATCAGCTTGAAGAAACAGAAGGCTCTGCTACAGCTTTAGCAGAACAAGCCCTAACATAATATGCCAAGGAATACGTTTGACAAAACAGAAGTAGAAAAATATTTTCAAAATCGGTTCTTGGCTTAAATATAGCACTTGGCACTTCTAGTGCACACAGAGAAGCAGTTCTAAGTTGGTGGCACCATGTGACTTTTCTGAACTGCAGTAAGCCAGATGGTAGGGCTGGTTATTCATTTCTCAGCTCCTTACCCTCTCTGCCCTTCCATTCCTGACTCCCTGGTTCAGGGTTTTTAAAAAGAGCTGAACAGAAAAGAGCTGGATAAATGCATAGAGCTATTTTCTTAGTAATTATGATCTCCTTTGAAACCATGTTACAAGCAAGTAGCTCATGCCAACTCAACAGCTCTTGTTTTAAGTGTTCCTAATTAGATAGCCAGGTCAATGTCTTACCTGCTATCTACAAAAACTTGAAGGGGAAATATCTCCCCTTCTTGGAAGATGGGGCACATGGCATATTTCCCCACTGTTCCTATTATGCACAACCGGAAACCTGGGGTTTTATCTATACAACAAACAAGCAGACTCTGAGAAGGAAGACCACAAGGGATCATGAGACAGACTTTAGCACAGAGGTTAGTTTCATGGATTTTAGGTCTTCTATACCCCAACTGAAGAAGCTGACAAAAGATTTAAAAAAAAAGAAGAAGAATGGAAGAAAAAATAAAAACACAATGAAATCCTACTCTTCCTAGATAAAGAACTAGGAAAGAATAGATTGGCAAGAGGATACTAATAGTTGGTAATAGTTCTACTTCAGCCAGTTGTGACAGGAAAAAATTACTCGTCAAGCCAGGAGCAACTGGGCAGAGAACCTGGACTTCCAAACTAATGGTGTACCCTAACTTCTGTGTTCCGTTCCAGAAAAATGTCATAGAAAACTGAATAAATAGAACTTTCAGTACAAACTAGATCCTTATCCTCCCCACTTCATTATCCCCCATCTGTGAAGACCCCACTGGACTCTACAACTCCAGTCATATTGTAGAAGAACAAACAAAAAAAAAACACTTTTTCTTTTCTTTTTTAAGAGATAGTTTATTCTTATTTCCTATTTTGGGAAAGATAAGACAATACTGTATGATTTGTTCCTCAAAAAAAAAAAAATCTTCAAAGCCTGCCATGGTGGCTCACACCTGTATTCCTAGCTACTTAGGAGGATGAGATCTGAGGATCATGGAAGAAACTACTTTTTCTGTCAAAGGTCAAAGGAAGAGAAGAAACACAAGGTTTTGCTTGCCCTATCTGGATATAACATGGTGTATGCTCCCAGGCCCTGCCAAAGTGGTAAGAAAACAAAATCATTTAAGACCAAAGGTATAGATTAATAACTTAGTTTCGTAACACTGAAATGCCTTCAACTGAAAAACCATGCATCATACCAAGAATCAGAAAATGTACAACATGAAGGAGAAGACGACTGACAGACACAAAGCATAGATGCCAAGGATGTCATAATTATCAGACAAGATTTTTAAGGTACTCTGTGATCCAAGGAGCAACAGTAAACACTTGAAATAAATTTAAATTATACAGTTTGATAAACAAAGGGAAACTTTATAACTATCAATTATGATCAAAGAAAAAAAAAACTTATAGAGCTGGGTGCAGTGGCTCACACCTGTAATCCTAGATATTCAGGAGGCTGAGATCTGAGGATCAGGGTTCAAAGCCAGCCCAGGCACTAAAAATCATGAGACTTTTAACTCCACTAGAGTTAACCACTAGAAAACCGAAAGTGAAGTGGAGGCTCAAGGCTATTGCCTTGAGCCAAAGAGCTGAGGGACAGCATCAAGGCCCTGGGGTAGGGCCATAGCTTTCAGCTGGTCAGAGAGAGAGTGTCCAGGCCCAGAGTCCAAGCCCCATGACGGACAAAAAACAAAAATAAAAACAAAAACCCTTATAGCAGGGACAGAGAAAAGAGTCAATGTGATGAACTGGCACCAGTCAGTATGAAGGCAAAATATTAAAAGCTATCCAATCTAGAAAATAAGTACAAAGAGAAAAGACAAAAATGAAGCCTTGGGGATCTGTGGGGTTAAAACCAAAGAGCTAACATTTGTGTCACTGTATTCCCAAAGGAAAGAAAAAGTGTAGAACTAAAAATGTGCTTGAAAAATAATACCTGAAAATTTATCAAAGTCAGCAAAATGTATATACTCAAAAAGGTAGGAAAACCTAAAGCAACATAAATATTCTGTAACTCAAAACCAAAATAATCACAATCTAAATTATGAAAACTGAAGGTTAAGAAAAAAAAATTGAAAGGAGTGAGAAAAATGACCCCTTGGGCCAGGAGTTTGGCCTAGTGGTTAAAGTGCTTGCCTAGAATGCGCGAAGACCCGGGTTCGATTCCTTGGTACCACATACATACAAAGACGCTGGAAGTGGTGCTGAGGCTCAAGTGGTAGAGCTCTAGCCTTGAGAAAGTCCAAGGACAGTGCTCAGGTCCTGAGCTCAAGCCCAGGACTGTTAAAATAAAAAAAGAAAAATGACCCCTTATATAGAGAGAAATCGAGTGGCAGAGAGTTTTTCATCAGAAACCATGGAAACCAAAAAGAAAAGTACACAACATTTTTCAAATGCTAGGTATAAAGCACTGACAACTCAGAATTTTATATCCAATGAAAAAACTCTCAGAAATGAAAGGAAAACCAAGACATTCTCAGACAAAGGAAAATTAATACACTTCATAAATAACAACCCTACCATAAAAAGATGAAGAACTTTATAAAGTTGAAAGAAAGATGAAGTGTATAAAGTTTGTAATTCTGAAATAATAGGAAGAAATGGAAAGAGCCAAACTATGGGTAAATCATGTTCCTTCTCTTTTGTTTCCTAAACAGGTTCGATAATTGAAATAAAAAGTATAATGTCACTGTTATATGTGATTCTAAGAGAACACAGGGGAAGTATTTCAGACAACTATATTGTCAAATAGAACACAACAGAAGGTAAGGTTTCAGTAATACATTTGAGTGAGCTTATAAATTGATCACACTAGTAGTCTACAAGGAGTTACACAGATACAATGCAGAAAGATTAAAACCATTTCAAAAAGATATAAACTCTAAAATGTTGGAGATAAGTGAAAATAGAAAGCTACCAAAAAAACCCCTTCATGTCTCAGGAAAGTAGATATAAAAAAGAAAAATAAATAAAAAAGGTTAAAGTCCTAACATGCTAATAGTTATATTACGTGCAAACCTTAAGTCTAAACATAATTGAAACCAGATAGCAGAGTTTAAAAAGTGTAACCAACTATATTCTGTCTATAAGAAACTCACTTCAGATATACTACTACAGACATGGTCCATGCAAAAGAATAGAAAAAAAAAATGCCATTCAAGAGGAAAGAAAAAAAAAATAGAACCTGAATGAGAAAAAAATTCTGCAATTATATTTGGCAATTAGAGTAACTGTCAGAATTAGACAGAAATTTAGTAAAATATAGAAAGCTTAGTTCCTTCAACCACAATCCAACAGACAATAACAACAGTAGCACATTATTTTTCATATGTAAGACAAATATATATCAAGACAATCTCCTGTGTATGATTAAACAAATTTACAAGAAGTGAAGGTATACAGTATGTGTTCTATAACTGTAAAGGAATCAAACTAGAAGTCAACTAAGACAAAGATAAGAGGAAAAACTTCCAAACACTTGGGCCTTAGCATCATACTTCTTAAAAAAAAAAAAAGCCTCATAAATCAATGAGAAAGTTTCAAATGCAACTTCTTTCATAATAAACTGAATAAAATTATTAGCATGCAGATTTTTACAACACAGCTAAAGTAGTGCCAAGGGGGAAATTTATAGAAATTACATTAGTAAAGTAATAAAATCTCAAATCAATAATATCTGTTGGCAGCCTAAAAATGTACAAAAAGAAAGGCTAAATAAACATAAACATGAAAAACAAAACAACAGTAAAGAAATATATCAATAAAATTAGAAACAAATTTGATGAAACATTTAATTTTTTGCAAACTTCAAATATTAACAAATCTCTAGCAAGACAAAGGGGAAAATGGTAAGACAGAAATTGTCCATAATGGGAATTAAATAATATCATTAATGACCTCAATATATCAAAGGATAACAAAGGACTCTAAACAAATCTAAGTATATGTATCTGACAACTTAATATACCATGGACTCAGAGCTTGAAAAACACAAACCACCATCACCATTTTTGATGATGACATTATAAAGTTCTATGCTTCTAGGTACCCAGTTTGGGTCAATTTGTTACAACAGTCACAGCCAGAGGGCTACAGTGTGTATGGGGGGGGCGGGGGGGGTGTAGGTGGGAGAGAGGTATGCTGAGAATGCATATGTCCTTGGGTCAGAATTAGTATCTGAATCTTTCCCTGTTGATATACATATCATTAATGCAATGACAAAAAGACTATGCAATGCTTACAATTTATGGTGAGGACTTGTGCCAAACTCAATTGTACTTATTGTGATCCACACAGGTAAAATAAATAGAGTGCACATCTGAAAACATACGATGTGACTATGATTGCATTGTGTGTGTGTGTGTGTGTGTGTTCCCCACTCAATATATGGATGGAAATACGCAAAACCAAAGCAGCTGTTTTAAAGTGAAGGGACTGTGACTCTTTCTCCTCCCTGGATCCTACTTTGTTCTCTGTGTTCCTTTTATTTATTTATTTTGCCTAGTTTAGGATCATTTCAATAGCCAAATGTCAGTGTAGGTGGACATTTGGTTGGTGGGGTTTGCCCATTGACTGTCTAGGAATCACATGGGGACATTAAATCCCATACAATATGCTAATCTAGGCCCCTTAACCACCAGATTCTCTGCTTGCTTTGTTTTAGCCAGTCCAACCATCACTACAAAGAAAAAAAGCAACACAGAGGTCTAGATGGTTCTCTTTGAGGAAAAAAAAAAAAAGCTGCCATTTCTGCAGCAGTTGGCAGCATGAACCCCAGGAAAATGCAGACCCTGCCCAGGGGATTGTAAGGGGTGTGCTCTGCAAGAAGCCCATTTTCCCAGCTACTCAGAACTAGCACCCAGCACACAAGAAAATCAATGAATAGTCCATGGTGAGTCAATTGTTAAAACTCCTGGCTTCCTTGTTTTTCTCACAGCAGACACCCCAGGCATGCTATCCTTGCAAACAGCACCCAGAACACATTGCCAGATTTTCAGAAGATCCAAGAGATAATCTTTGTCACTTACTTGAAAGCAAAAATATGCTTCGTTTAACCTCAAAGTTTCAAATGATTTGGACTATAAGCCAATATTTTTCTCCTTGTTTGACAGTGGCTACACTTTCCACAGTCTTTTCAGCTCATCTTTAAAGAATGTACTACTCCAGCTTAAACATGCCCTAGGAATATTTATACATAAACATGCAAAACCTATCTTCTTTAACAGATAAGCTGAAAAAATAGTCTAATTAAAGGGCTAGTGCTAAAACTAAAAAAGCAAAAACAATATTGACTCATAGAACTGATTATACGCATGCCACCCCAGTTGAAAATGAAATGAGAGCATTGGTTAAAATGAGTTTTGTGACTGTTCCTAGACCTATGATCCAGTTGTTGGGAAGTCATTAAGTATTTTTAAACTGAATAGCAAAGGGTGGGTAGATAATTCAACCCTTTTCTAATGAATTCTGGCTTCATTTCTAAACAAATTTAACAGCAAAGTAGAATTCAACATCATTCAAAATAAGTAACAAAATTCAAAATATCACTTAAACTCATGGCTCCCCAGCCCAGGATCGCAGGCCTCTGAGGCAAGCCTTGACTTTGCGGGTTATACTTACACTGTAAGATGGTTAACAGTCTTTCTGATGACAGATGCCTTTACATGTTCCCAACCAGAAAGTACCACTAGACTTTATCAAGTGTCTTCACGTGGATAAAACCATCCTTAATTGAGATCCACAGCTTTAATTTAATGAACAGGGTAACGAACTAAATCCTGAGATGTAACTAGATGCTCCCTTACTGTCCTGTGTATTGAGTGATTTTCAAGCCCTACACTGTGACTGTTACCCACTCAACTTCCTGCAACCACATTTTAGGAATCATACAAGTGTAGACAGATCTCAGATAATGAAAGGCCAGGAAAGAGGCCTCTGTTTTAGAGGAAGGAAACAATGATTGTATCAAGTAATAGATTGGTCTTCCCCCAAACCTGACTAACTCTGAGGCAGACCTCAGAAAACTATCACATCTTGACAGGTGAACAGGCAGGTGGCCTAGGCTGTCATTAGCCTAATCTACTAGAGTCCAGAAAAACAGTAGGAAATTAAGATAAGAAGATCTAAGTCTGAGACCAGCAAAGGCAAATGCACAAGACTATCTGAAAAGCAAGCTAAAGCAAAAGAGATCAAATGATCAAATGGTAGAGTGTGAGGCTCAGAGGTCACTCATAGTTTCAGAATAACTCAATGAAGCAAACAGCCTTACGTGTTTTTTTTTTTACTTTCCCAATGAAAATATGTCTCAAAATTATAACCTGAAGGTTATAGGAGATAATTTCCTATATGTGAGTCATCTGACTGGCTCCCTGTTCCATATCTCCTATACCATATCAACTGGACATCTCTTAGATAAGCCTTCCTTTCAATCTCCAGCCTTTTCTACCAAGCATTCTGCCCAATCATTCCATAGCACTAGTCTAACAATCCTTCTTCAGCACATATTTGTTTAAGAGATTTAGATGGGTGAAGAATGCAATTCTGATCATCATGAAGGTGCAGGGTGAGGGAAAGAGGACAAAATTACACCCATGTAGAATTTGGGTACTGATTGAGTTTAAGAAGTCCAAATTACTGAGAACACAAATCATGGTGAAAACTTCCATCTGATACCAAGATCTGGACTTTTGAAAATTCTAAAGCGAAGAAATTAAACTGAAGTTTCTCTAAACATTTCTATTGTGTTCTTTTATTTTCTGAGCCAGGACAGAGTTGTGTTAAATTCAGTAGGGGTGGCAAGTGGGAAAGAATAGATATAATTGCAGGAATTTTAATTTCTCTTTCTTTTTCTAAAGCGATTCAGTTGAATTTGGAGAAGCCTACCAGTACTCATGATATGACTCCCATATACCATGCACAACTCTACACAAAATGTGCACACACAGAGGTGGTAAGTCTTCACAAGAGGGACAGAGGGTTGCAACACAAGTAAAATACACACAGCAAATGAACCAGGAGGAAAGACAGCCATATACAAACAGAAACTACTCTGGTTGCTGAGATTACAGATGAATGATTTGATTCTTGATACTTTCATGTATTTCCCACTATCCCTAATGGAATTTTAAAATAAAAGTCTACTATGGTAACATTTCCCAAACGGCTTTTAAATAGAGATCTAGAACAGATGGCACAGTTCACATCAAGTGTTTTAGAATGGAAAGATTTATCACCTGCCCTTGTACTTCTAAATTGCACATCTTGGTGCCCAGATAACATCTCCAGAATGGAAACCTGGAAACAGCGCTGCTGGCTGTACAATCAATCATCCCTAGTTTTTTACACATGTGGGACACACGCGTGCACACACACAAACCTACACAAAGCTAAAAGTATACTCAACTCCAGTGAAAATGATCATTGGTTGTGCTCCACTGTGAATGCCAACCCAGCCTCAACATAAGCACAGGGAGGAGGGCAGGTAAGAAGTATGACAACCATACAAAATCAGAGAGAGGGTTTCATGCCAGCACTTTTAAATCCAGAGTACCATGAATATTAAAAGCTTCACATTCAAATCTTCATTCACTGCACACTACTGAATCTTTTGCTGTGGTACATGTGTTACATCAGTAGTGACTACTTTTTTGCACTGAGGAATATCTTTTTCATAATAGGCATGACATAACAGGTATGATTATAAACACTTTTACCAAATCTCACTTAACCTGACCTTTGTCAACTCTGAATCTATAGTATGAATCTTGGCAAGGGAATGGAATGAAAGGTCGTGTAGTACGTTCTAGCCAGTCTGTTTTCTTCTGCCCACTGTACTTCTTTCCCTGAAGTCCTTAAGGCTTGGCCTCGCATATAAGAACCCAAGCTACATTGATTTTATTGCCCAGTTGCTACAGAAAAGGAAATACAAATATTTACATATGCTATGGTTTTATATAATCTTCAATGACCAAATAATTGAACTTTAAACATACAAATGTCTTTTGCCATTATCCCATTTCATTTCATATCAATCTCAAAAGGCAAAAATGATCTCCTGCTTTGGAACCTCAAGCCAAGTCACATTTATTATAGCAGCCTTGAGAAGCTCCCTCATTCATTCAGGGGTGTGTGTGTGTGTGTGTGTGTGTGTGTGTGTGTGTGTGTGTGTTTTCTCCCTTCCAACAATGTGAAGGCCAGATGTGTGTGTGTGTGTGTGTGTGTGTGTGTGTGTGTGTGTGTGTGTGTGTGTTTTCCCCTCCAACAATGTGAAGGCCAGAAGAGGGCAGGGGGGGAAGGGTAGGTGTCTCATTCAACTTCCCAGGATACCAGCAACATAAAGACTTGGAGTACAGAAGGAGCAGGGAGAAGAAAAACAGCATCTCACCACCTGTACTCCCAGATGGCAATGGAAGACACTTCACTATAAAACCATAAAGCCTTAAAACACATAGAAAGCAATACACTAATTAAAAGGAGGGAAAATCTGCATCCAGACACACACAGTTATGGTACAGATAACTACATACACAGTCAACTGTGACTTCTTAAACATAATGGAGTCAAACTCCAGCAAAACACAGATGACAAAAGCAAGAGCTCTGCTATTGTTCTTCCTCTACAGTGGGTACAATGGGAGTCAAAGAGAGTGATTATCTCAAAGGCATTTTCCATTTGGCTCCAGGGGAGAGTTCTGAGTGGTCATATTCCATGACCATTATCACTCTGCAGGGTTAAGCCAAGTGCTTAGACACATCATTCAGTCCAGTACTCACCACACTTGAAAATGAGACCTCACATTTTCAGACTTACAGACCAAGTGAGCCAAAGTCACATGTGTGAGGGGTTTTTGGTTTGTTGTTGTTTTGGCCAGGCCTAGGGGGGCTTGAGCTAAGCACTCTCCTAGAGTTTTCTCAAGGCTAGAGCCCTACCACTTGAGCCAAAGCACTATTTCTGGCTTTTTCAATGTATGTGGTACCGAGGAATTGAACCTGGGTATTCGTGCATGCTAGGCAAGCACTCTACCAGTAGGCTAAACTCCTAGCCCTTGTTTTTTGTTTTTTGATGCTGATATTGGGGCTTTAACTCAGGGTTGGGCACAGTCCCGTAGCTTTTCCACTCAAGGCTGGTGCTCTAACCACTTGAGCCACATCTCCACTTCCAGCTTTTTACTAGTTACCTGGAAATAAGAGTGTCACAGACTTCCCTGCTCCTGCTGGTTTTGAACCTCAATCCTCAGATCTCAGACTCCTGAGTAGCTAGGATTACAGATATAAGCTATCAGGACCAGAAAGATTTCACAGGTTAAAGATAAAAAAGAAACTTGAGGCATTATATTCAATGTACATTATATAAAAGGTGAATTTTATAACGCAGGAGTAGGTATGGGATGGAGAAGATGAGAGAGAATGATGGAAGGGGTGACATTCATTGAGATGCAGTGTATTTATAATCTGACTTTGTAGAACTGAATCCCTCTTGTGCAACTACTTTAAAAAAAAAAAAAACAAAAGCACTTTTAAAAGGATATATCAGGAGGTGTCAAGAAAGAAAAGAGACAAATATGATAACAAGGATAAAGATATTATTAAATAACTACATCTTTATAGAACTTTAGGTCCATCTTACCCGGAACCCCCACTTCTGCAGAAGCTAAGTACTATTTTACCCTCAATTCAGAGAGAATGAAGTGGAGGAGCATAATGCCTGCCAGAGAATTTTGCCTAAGGATAGAGAGAATTTAGTGCTGGTATTCAAACTCCAAACTACTGACCTCGTCTGGCCTGGGGGTAGGAAGTGTCTTCCATTTTATGTGAACAGTGAGCATATTGAAAAGCCATGGTATACAACTAGAGAGCAGCTAACTGTACTTACTACCTCCATGAATACCTTTCTTTGAAGGGGTATATAAATTGGATTCCCAATCAATTGAGGAGTGACTGTGAATCCCATCCAATTTTTACAGCCTTGCTGCCTTTCACTTTCTACCAGCTGAATTCTAATAGGCCTGACCCTTGTGTAGCTGAAGTTGGTCGCTGTAAAATTGGCTCCCAAGTGTAGAGGGCAAAGCCAACACAAATCAAACCACCTTGCATAAGGACTGCTAATGAAAGTGATAATGGTGAGTTCTCTTTAAATCTTGAGCCTGGTAGGACACCCATGTTATTCACGAGTTTGGCCTAGTGGTTGAGTGCTTGCCTAGCATGCACAAAGACCCGGGTTTGATTCCTTGGTACCACATACATAGCAAAAAGCCAGAAGTGGTGCTGAGGCTCAAGTGGTAGAGCTCTAGCCTTGAGAAAGTCCAAGGACAGTGCTCAGGCCCTGAGCTCAAGCCCAGGACTGGCAAAAAAAAAAAATACTGCCTTCTGAAAGTTTCAAGATTTCATTAGGGGAAAAGGCCAGATTTTTACTATCAAATGAGTACTTCAAACTGTGGTACAAATCACAAAAAGCTGAAATACCAGAAAGTTTCCAGACATGTGTCTTCCCCTGATTCTTTTCTTTTCCAATTAACTAAATTTTACAGTAATGAGAAGAGCTGAGCAAGGGGCATTCTCTTTCACCATAAACTACCCCAGCACTCTAGTGTTACCTACATGATACCATAGGACTAATGGTTACTGGAATCTTAACTCAGAGAACAAGACTAGTGGGGAAGAAAAAGGACTCAGCACGTACAAAAACATACTCCTACACCCGCGGTGTCATCGGCACATCAAACAAAACACCAAGCTAGAGATCAGGGATGCCAAGAAGAATCTCTATTTTCTGAAGAAAATTAGGAGTCCTTTAGGATACAAAGCCATCTTTCTCAACATCGGCTTATAGGCTCAAAAATTAAATAATTAATTAATTGCAGGCCCTAAATCTTCTTATGGAAATTTGCTCACAGGACAATCTACAACTAGATTAATGGTGAGCATCTATCCCCAAGGGGGTAGAGCTGGCCTTTTAGGATCCCCAGTTTAGAATTCAGAATGAGTGGGGAGAAAAGCAAATGTCAAGTGATACTTCCATTATCTTGTGTAAATTACAGAATAAATGATTTCCTGTCAACAAAATAAATTCTGTATGTCATTCTGGAAGTGGCAGCTTATTAAACATGGAAGTCATCTTTGTAATTAAACCTGGGCAAATTCAAAGGAAAGGAGCTATTTAAAATGACATCTTGGTTTCTAAAGGGGGAGAGCAAGGACTCCAAATTAATATTCTAAGATACAGGGCCCAGAAACACCCCAGTAAGACATCAATAATTGTTAAGACCCAGAGCATACTTGAAAGCAGAGCGAGAGTCAGGACATTTGAGATGGAACCCTGCCCTTGGGCCTTCTAAGCCAGAACATCTTTAGCAAACTACTTCTCATTTCTAAGCCACCTTTCCTCAACTGAACATAGAGCATGGCAAGCCTACTATGATACACAGCATGGTACTGGTAAGCATTTCCAGTCTTATCACTGATCTATTCATTTGTTCATTTGAATTCTTGGGTTTTTTTATTGTTGCTGTTGTTTTTGTTTTTAGACAGAGTCTTTAGTATGTAGCCTAGGATTTTCTCAAATTTATAATCTTCCTGCCTTAGCTCTGCCATGCTGAAATTACAGTTGTGAATCATCACACATGGTTTTCTGTTTTATTACTCTTACCTTTCTGCCATCAAGAAAAACAAAATAAAAACTACTGGACACCAGTAGCTCACATTTGTAAGCCTTGCTACTCAGAAGAATGAGATCTAATACACTGCAGTTCAAAAATCAACCTTGTCTGCAAGATTCCATCTCAAATTAACCAACAGGTAGACTAGAGGTGTGGCTTAAGTGGTAGAGCACCAAGCAAGAGCACAAAAGATGGGACAAAAGGGGAGGGGAAAGGAGGGGGAAGAGAAATGAGCAATCTCTACTAGTAACTTCAGTATTGAAGTTGAATCAGAACCAAAGAGAAAGTGAATGAAAGGAGAAACTACTCATCAGAAAATCAGATATGCAACTGTCTCCCATGTCAGACCTCATCAGTTTGGAGAAAGCCACACTGTTTACATCCAACACTGAAGTGAGCAGCCCGGCCTAGTTGTACATGAGAAGTACTTAGTTGGCTAAATTAAGAATCAGCAAACTTGCTTGTAAAATGCCAGACAGTAATTATTTTAGGCTTTGAGAGACCAGACCGTCTCTCTAGGAGCTACTGAATAGGCATCCAGTAGCTATGAGCAGTAACAGCCCAGTGGACACGCCTGTGTCCAATGTGACTTCTCCAACAGGTCTAACAGAGCAAGGGCTGCCCTAAGGAGATTGTGGGCCTTTAGAGTAGCACATAGGCCCGTGTGCTTGTATCTCCTCCTGATGCTTCCTTTCACTGTGAGCACATTAGGGAACAAAATCTCCCTCTCTCTCCCCCCTCTTACACACGCGCACACACACACACACACACACACACAGAGTGTCTACTCCTACTGAGAGAATTAATATACCATCATTTCACATCATTATATTCTTTTGTTTTCTGGAAACCACAACTAAAACCTATTGTAGATAAATTTCCAGAATGAATCATAATACAATCATGTACCATGTAATGTTGTTTCAGTCAGCAACAAATATCACATACTACAAGGCGTCTCCAAGATTGTATTAATTGGCTGGGTGCTGGTGGCTCATGCCTATAATCCTACTTGCTCAGGAGGCTGAGACCTAGGATTTTGGTTCAAAAACTGCCCAGGCAATTAAGTTCTTGGCACTCTTTTTTTTTTTTTTTGGTCAGTCCTGGGCTTGAGCTCAGGGCCTGAGCACTGTCCTTGGACTTTCTCAAGGCTAGAGCTCTACCACTTGAGCCTCAGCACCACTTCTGGCTTTTTGCTATGTACGTGGGGTACCGAGGAATCGAACCCAGGTCTTCGTGCATGCTAGGCAAACACTCTACCACTAGGCCAAACTCCCAGCCCAGTTGTTGGCACTCTTATCTCTAACCAGATGAGAAGTGGTACTGCCGCTCAACATGGTAGACCACTACCCAGAAGAACTCCAGGATAGAGCCCAAGCCTTGCGTTCAAGCCCTATGACTGGGGAAAGAAAAAAGATCATATTAACTAGTGCCACAGAGTAGCTGTCATAGCTGGGATGCTAGCACACACACAGCATATTTCTGAGAATGAAGCCTGGTGGCTAAACAGCACATGACTATATGAATGGGAATCTACTCTACGGATAACACTCCGAACACAGCTTATCCTGTCCTCTCTCTGTGCTTGAAATGTGGCACAGGTAATACATAAAAATAATAAAATCAAGCGCCAGGGCATAGTTTTAGCATGTACAAAGCGCTGGGTTTAACCTTCAGCAACAAAAACATAAAATCAATTAGATAGGAGAGAAGTTCAGACCGAATCCTGAAACTCAGAGGTGACAAAGCACCAGTTCTGCAGAAATGCCAAACCAAAGAGTAAAGGCATTGCAGACTCGTCTCCATTCAGGAGGTTTCTACCAAAGGCCCACTGGAACTCTCTGTCTAACCATGTCTCAGGACAGAGGAAAAGTCTCCTGCCTCCAAGTAGAATTCCACTAGCTCAAGGTTTCCACTTTTGGCAGTATTAGGGGCTAGAGAATGCTCAGCTATCAGAGTTAATACAGTTCTTCCTAAGACATTTAGCAGCATCCTGGCCTCTAATCCTAGGACTCCACTGTGACAACCAGCATGCCTCTAGACTTTGCCAAACACCTCCTGATACCCAAATCACCCCATCATGACCCACTGACAAAGCAAAACACTGATCAATTACTGCACCAGGACTGTAATATGCTTCACAGAATGATGCAGACTTCAACTCTAAAACATCGGGGCCTCGTGGAAAAATAATGTCCAGTAAAAGCTGTATATTCTAAGTGACAGGTATGAACATCGGGAAAGTGATAAGCTCCATTCACGCTGTTCTGTGACACTGGAACACCTCCCAACTGTCCCAGGCTTCAGAGATGAGCAAATTCTATCTTTCTCATGTCTCATGGAATGTTCACAACAGGGCTCTCAAGTAATTATTAGAGGATGCGCTGAACAAAAGAGAAAACAGAACATCCAGGAAAATGGAGTCATTTACAAGGTGGCCCAGGTAGACAGTGCACATACACACATCCTGTTTCAAAGACTCTTGTCAGTCTGGCCACCTGTAACCACAAGTGCATAAGCTGCAACTCGATAATCACAACCTTACCTAATGCTCACAGCCACACAGAGAGGGAGTTTATGAAATTGTTCCATTTTACAGATGAGGAAAATGAGACCAAGACGAATGATGCAAGCCTGTCAGAAGTCACACCATCATTAATTGGTAGGTGGGGAGATTATTCAACCTAGAATCACTGGGAGGGAGGTTTGGCCAGCATTAATGGATTCTATCCTGGTATAGCTGCCTACCCACTATATTTTCATTATAACCTCCAATCAATACTCATAGCTTTACCCTGGTAATGTAGGGATATTTGGGCAAGGAAGGGAACAATCTCATTCATCCAGAGTATATGCTCCAAGCTGAAAACACAGGCCTTCTTACCCCACATCTGACATGATAAACAAATGCCTCTTCCAGCCAGGTTTTTACTCTTTATGGGGGAGGGAGTTGTGGGGCTTGAACTCAGCCTGGGTGCTGTTCCTAAGCTCTTTTTAAAATAATTTTATTTTATTGTCAGGGTGATGTACAGAGGGGTTATAGTTACACATGTAAGGTAGTGAGTGCACATCTTAAAAATTACCACTTCCCATGTTTTTCTCTCACTTTCTCCCCCACCACCCCAGGCCCCACCCCTCTTGTCCTTTCAACTCCTCACCCTCAATTCACTGTAAGGACAAAGCAACCACACAGCGAGCCTTAGATCTCTTCAGAAATCAAACAGCTGCTGGGCATGCTATCATACAAACCCAATAGAGATGAAAAGGCCAGCAGTGCAAGATCACCCCAGAAACAAGGTTAGGGAAACTCCATCTCAACAAATGAGCTGGACAGTGAAGTGTTTCTGCAATCCCAGCTACAGAGGTAATAAGAGTACCATGGTATAAGGCTGGCCCCAGACAAAAACATGAGACCTTTTCTGAACAAATAACGAAAGCAAAAAAAGATGGGTAGTGTGGCTCAAGTGGTAGGGTTCCTACTTAGCAGGAATGAGGGTCCTGAGTTTAAATCCCAAAACCAGCAAAATGAAGGATGAGAAGGAAAAAGAGGAGGAGGGGGAAGAGAATGGGGAAATTCAATGGCTGTGCCCATCACTGTATGACTACAGTTATTCCACTGAGGAAACAGGGCATGGAAAAAGAGTGCTCACATGTAAGAAAAATGGCAATCTGTTCACTGTGAGGACAAACAGTGCTTCTTTGCCCACCAGAATGAAAACAAAGGGGAAAAACGTCTTAACAGGTTCAATTTTAAAGGCATTTATTTAAACCATCTAGTGATACTAGAAGGTCCTTGAGAGAAGGGAACCATGGGCTGAGCCAAGAGGAACATGGGACAACCAGGTGAGGGGAACTATAGTTAAGTGCAGAAAAGTGTATGGGAGGCAGTGGGCATTTTCAAGGGTTTTGAATAGAACGAGCAAAAGAAACACAGGGAAGAGCCCAGTTCATCAGAATTCCACGGTGGCTGATTCCTGGGAGGAAAGCAGCCAGAAGGTAAAACTTAATTACGCTTTCAAGGCCATTGGAGACTAGTGCATGCGGAGCTCAAAGCTTGGCACAGATGGAGGAAGGGAGGACAGAGGGAGGGGGAAGGAAGGGAGCGAGAGAGTTAGTTCTTCTAAGGAACCCTTCCACACTCTTCAAGAACTACATTTTATATCCAAAACACATTAGCACTGGACCTGTGCATGGGACAGGGTAAAACTGTGACTCAGTAGACTGCTAGGAAGACTTTTGGGACTTAGGGAAATTTCACATAAACATGGTAAGTTTTTCTGAGAGGTGAGAATACAAACATAAACTCTGAACCCAGGCGTGTGTGTGTGTGTGTGTGTGTGTGTGTGTGTGTGTGTGTGTGCGTGCACAGTGTACTTATAACTTTTATCATCATCAAGTTGACTTTTGATGAGACTCAAGCAGAAACAGTTTCGGTTGAACTCTAGTCTTTTCTAGACTACAGTCTGCTGGGTCCTGGCACCTCCCTCTGGGCCAGGCTCCCATGCCTTCTCTATGTGCTCCAGGCCGGATGCCCAAAGGAGGTATGTGCACCATCTTCATGTAACTATGAGGAAATCTGGCCAGGCTGGAGGTCGGGGGGGGGGGGGGTGGGGAAGGGCAATCTTGCTGTGAATATAAACACAACACAGAGTGCTGCCTGCCAGAGAGTCTGGCTTCCACTTCCCTTCTGAGGGAGGTAAAAATTCAGCTCAAATGAGAAATGTGTTTTTCCCATTACACAAACAGGCTGCTATACCCCTCAACCGGCATCACCATATACAGACTTACCAGGAATCTCTGACTTAGTGTGATAAGGCAGTGTTTTTATGCTTTCACACCAAAGGGAGGGAATGGGGGGAGAAGGAAAAAAGGGATGATGTTGAACAAGAAGCATACTCATCCCCTGACTTAAGAAATTGTAACCCCTTTGTACAAATACTTTATAATAACAATAAAAAGTACAGTTAAAAAAAAAAAGAAAATGAGTAGGATCACTGCCCACCCCCCGCAAGATCCTGCCTCAAACAAACACGTTTGCAAGGAAATAATGCTAGAAACCCAGATGTTATAGACAGCTCAAATGATAAAAGCAGTGAGGTACAGGTCGAGTGGTGGAAGATGCCTTCTCCCTCTCCTCACACTGGTACCACAGTTCAAACACAGACTCTGGGTTTGCTCAGCTTTGTCAGATCACAGCTGGTACACTGTCCCTTGAATCACATCTCTCACCCTGCTTTTCGCTGGTTATTTTGGAGATGACCGTCTCATATGCTTTTCTGTTTAGGCTAGCCTCATCTAGAGATCCTCCAGAACTCAGCCTTCTAAGTAGCTAGAAATATAATCATGAGCCACCAGTGCTCAGCTAAAGGTACCTTTTTTTTTTCCTTTGTCTGCTTGTCTGCTTTTACTAAATGACGGAAAATCTGCAGGGTGCATCAACTGAGGTCATGCTTGCTTTATATACAAATAAGTAGAAACAGAACACAAAAATGGATATGTGTGAAGTATGTAGGCTGTTATGGTAAAAATAAGAACAAGAAGGAGGAGGGGAAATCCCTACAAGAATGCTGAACAGATGGTATCAATACAGGTTTAAGAATGAGATTTCTTGGACAGAGACCATGATATAATTCTGCTTGGGGGAATTGAGTTTTATCAATTAATTAAGAGATGATCAGATACCACTAAAACAATTTACTAGAAACATCTTGGAGGAAAACAGATTTGTAGTTCAAATCCATTCCTTTGAGATGTGGACTACTGCTGTAGGTAAGGGCAGGCTCTACCCCACATTTAAGTGCTCAAGAAATCACTCCAGTTTTCCTGATGACTAAGAAATTATAGAGAGAAATAAGGTGATCTTAAGAGATATGAAAACAATGGGCCATGATCAAGCATGATACAGTATCTTCTTCCATCCTGGTCTCTGGATTTAGGACTTAGGTTCTGAAAAGTGTTAAGAAACTTGTTTCTAAGACCAAAAGGGCATCACAGCAATGACCACCAGTGCCATCTGTTGGTGGCAGGCAGTAGCTGCTACTATTTTTCCTGAGGGTACAAGACTCTGTTTACAGATTCATGGAAGTCCACACATGAAGTGCCGATCTGCACGGCTACACATAATATGGTACAGAAGATCTCATCCCTTCTAATGAGTCCATCCTTCACAAAGCCAAATACTACATGAATTCCTGCTAATGATCCAGATCAAAAGCCTAAAGTAACTCCCTTCTAATACTTGAATTTCATGCCTCATATTTTAATCTTAAAATTTAATATTAATTTTGTGCTACACATGAGAATAATCTATGCCTGTTTTGGTAT